>NC_056729.1:1643606319-1643611319 GCF_019279795.1 Protopterus annectens | reverse complement strand
TATTCATTTTAGTGGTGATGCAGGGGTAATTTTGAAAAACAGTTGAAAAAGAATGGAACAGGTTTGCTGCTATTTCTGATTTAAAAATGTTTGACACCCCTTTGAAATGTGTGTTCAGGAAAGGTCCCAACATTAAAAATATTATAGAGAAAAAAGGTGTTAATGTTTACCCATATGGACGTAATAAACAAGGAACTTATAAATGTGGACATTGTTCTCAGTGCCCTTTTATACAACATGGGGAGAGTTTATATTTGTCAGCCCGAAAGAAGAAACTCACATGTAAAGGGTATTCTACATGAGATACTAGTGGGGTGGTTTATTTAGTGGTCTGTAAAGGATGCAAAAGTTTTTATATAGGAAAAACTGAAAGGAAAGTGCGAAAAAGAATTTATGAACACCTATATGAGCTTAGAAACCATAATAATGGCAATGCCTTGTAGAGACATAGTACTGGCTGTCCTCAGGCATCCATTTCCTTTTTATTTTGGAAGTGGTGACAAAAGATGTGAGAGGGGGACCTTGGGAATTATACAGGGAATACAGAGAACCTTTTTGGCAGGTGGTACTGGAGGCAAACAAATTCCCAGGGATGAATGATACCATCTCTACTGCTCAAGTACTGAAACGTAGAGCAGCAAAAAATGTGTATTTTACTTCCTCCTCACTAATATGTTGTATTATGTATACATTTTCAAATACAGATTTTTACTTTATATTCCCTCTGCATCAATTTTATATGTTTTTATACATATTTATAAATATATTTATATTACACCTGGTTAGTACAGTTTTATAAGAATGTTTTACTTTATGTTTTATGATAGAAAAGCAGGTCAGTGATTTCTATGTCAGTGTGTCTTTAAATGGTTAATTGCTTTATTTATTCTAAATGTTTGAATTGTATATGTAGTGTGATAGAATTAATTTAATTGATTAAGTTACTTAAGATGTAATTTTTTCATGCCTTTTATCTGATGAAGTCATTTCATGACGAGAACGTATGTTACTAGGAACGTTTATGTGTGTGAAGCCTCTGTGTTTAAATAAAATGTATTTACGGTATTTTTGGTCCATTTTCCTTCCAAGTGCCTTTTTTCTGTATATATATATATATATATATATATATATATATATATATATATATATATATATTCTCAACAAATCAAAAAATAAAGCAACAGCTACCATGCAGAATCCAATAAACAGCGTTGCAACGTCTCAGTTCATATACTACTTCATCAATCCACTGCTTACAGAATCCAGCAAACAGTAAGTACGTATTACATATAAAAAGTTTTTTATTTATATAGGTGCACTCAGGAGGTAAGTGCTTTCACTTCATAGCTTCATCAGACCATCTTCGAACTAAGAGTCTTAAAGTTAGATAGATATTAGTATACATGAGGTACATGTAGGCTGTCCTTGCTATATTTATTATATTTTATATGTCTTAGTTAAAATTATTTTAAAGTGTATAGTTCTGACTTCTGGTCACACTTTTCTACAAGTGATTTACAGAAGTCAGTAATGTTGTTTGTAGTATAATTTCTGACTTCAAGTTGATCGCAGAGATGTTTGAATTATTTAGCTAAATGTTAAAGTTTTTTGCGAAATGAATATTATCTGTATTTGAAGTGTTGAATCACTGTGATGAGTTTTTTAAACATTGAATTTTAACATGTAACTTTAAAAGGATGGCCTTGGAAGTGGTTATGATGTGTCATGACATGATTGGTGGTTGAATGATTTTAAATGAAGTCTTGGTTCTCAGTTTATTAGATGGTCTGATGAATCTATAATGTGAAAGCGCTAACCGACTGAGTGCACTAATAAAGCTGTGTTTTTTACTTAAACTTGAGCAAGCAAAGTTGCTGTTACGTTAAAGTCGCAAATTATTTTGAATTCTGCATGGTAGCTGTTGCCAGATTTTTCGCTTTGGTGATTTTTGTTCATTTTGGGAGCACAGCTTTTACCTCTTGGAGTTTAGCCGTTTTTCTTTTTGTTGTTGTCTCATACATTTGTTTGGCTAATTTACTCCACGAGGACATGGCAGAAGGAGTTACAACGGTAGTGGAGTTAAACTGTACACCGGAGGTCGGCCAATTGAATTCCAAGCTGAATAGCAGAATTGAACTTGGTCAACAAAGGCAAGATGTTGGGTTAAACCCTGGAGGTACTAACCCTTATGAAAGGTTTAAACATTTAGTGACTGGGGGAGTTAATCCGTTGTTAGGGTATGAAGCTAGCACTACAGACTCTGTGGATTCATTTACTGCTGCTGAATGTGATGACCTGAAGAGGGCAATTGACAAGCTGGAATCTGACTTCATTACGTTGAAACATTTGCAATTACAGAGACAGCATTTTGAAGCTTGCCTTTCAAAGCAAATTGTCCTGAGGGGCCTGCGTGTACTAAAGATGCCCATTTATGGAACACAATATCCGGACTTGTTGGCTAAATGGCAACTCTTGAATTTAGAGGTGAGTGCCAAATATATGACATTACTGATAGAGTTTTTTAAACCTGAGGAGGAAAACCTCAGGGAAACCATTCGAACACAGCAAGCGAATTTGTATACGCTGTACAATAGATCTAATGTTGATGCTTCTATGGAGGCATTGATGGACAGCGTTTCCATTTATGAAAGAAGGACATTATTGCAGAAAAAAGGCAAACTAAATAGAGATATGAGAGATTTTCAACTTGGCCATGTTTTTACTTGGCCTAGAGTGGCCATTAATAATAATAGACATAGTGAAAATGTTGAAACACGCAACAAAGCTGTGAAAGTAGTTAGAACAAATAATGTAAATGCTAATGGTAGTCGAAGTATAATGCCAGAATCTAATGGAATAGCTGATGAGCATTGCATTGTCACAGAGACTGGACAGGCTACTTCAAATGTTAACCTGCCTGATTCTCGCATTGTTAAAAGTAACTGTTCAGTAGTTTGTAATGATGACATACAATCTATAATTTCTCCCAGTGCTGATAACACTGTTTTGTTAGACACTCCTCCCAAAGAGGCAGCTAGAACTGTAATGGGGGGCATCAAAGACCTAAATAAGAATGGGAATTTTCACCAGTTCCCTTTACCTATATCCACAGACGAGAGAGGTCTGAAAAGAGGATGCTCAGTCAGCTGAGGGAGGCAAAAACGAAAGATTTCTTCAGAGAGAATGCATGGACGTACACTCAAGAAAATGTGGAGCCATGTAGGGACAACTTGATTTGGAACATTTCTGACAGAGTCTTAGATGTATATGAATGTTCAGCCCTTAATAAAGGACTGGGCTTTATACCGACTTGTGGAAGTCAACTAACTGATGTTATTGTTGATTTAAAAACTTTTATCAGAAATGTTATGTTAAAGTTGGAAATGGGTAATCAAGGTAATGTGCAATTGAATTTGTTTAAGAGGTCTAGTACCTACGTACCCAGTTATCATCCTCGGGTTTATGTGTTGGATAAACTAGTAGAGGATGATTTATATAAGTATTTCAATGTTAATCATGCTGTTCACCTGCAAGGTTTAAAGAATAATTTAAATTTTAATGAACGAGAAGCACTTAAGAGGTTGCAGGATGATTCCAGTATAACTAAACGACCAGCAGATAAGGGAGGACCAGTGGTTCTAATGGACACAGTTAAATATAAGAGCTCAATGTTAAAAATATTGAGTGAAGGTGGGTTCTATAATAAGATAGATCATGAAATTGTTGCTCTGAAGGTACATAATGTTAGAACTATGCTGGATGATTTAGTTAAATCCAGTATTATAACTAAAGATTTGTTTAAATATTTATACACTGAAATTCCTATTATACCCGTAATACATAGGTTGCCTAAAGTCCATAAAAATGGCACAGACCCTCCTATGAGTCCTATTGTCTCCAGGAGGGGATGGTGCACAGAACCCCTATCAGTATATGTAGAAAAGCATCTGCGACCTTTAATTGATGAAAATTATTTCATTTTGAAAGATACCCAGCAGTTTCTGAATGAGTTATATGTATTTAGTCAGAGTGTACGTGGAGTTGACAGTGAACTGTTGCTTGTAACTTTGGATGTGCAGTCACTGTTTACTGTCATCCCCAATATTGAAGGTATTAAATTTGTGAGATGTTATTTAACTAGACATAGTAAGTATGATGATAGGTTGATTGATCTTTTGAGCTTACTTTTGGAAACCATCCTTGAAAGTAACGTATTTTGGTTTGGTGATACTCCCTTCCTACAGCTTGATGGCGTAGCTATGGGCACATCTTGTGCAAATAGCTACGCAATATGTTTTTAGCTTGGTGGGAGGAGGAGGTGTTATTTTCAATGGAATATTATAGGAAGAATGTGTCTTTTTCTGAACGTTTTGTTGACGACATTTTTTTTCATTTGGACTGGTAGCATGGCCATGTTGGAAAGGTTTGTTGAAGAAATCAATCAAGCAACTAGTTATTTAAAGTTTTCTATGAATGCTTCCCTAAAGAAAATTTCTTTTCTAGATGTCTTTGTAGAGAGACTGAGTGATGGTTCCTTCAATACTGGTGTTTTTAGGAAGGAGTGCCATAAAAATACTTTACTACATAGGAGCAGCATGCATCCTAATCATGTATTTTGAAATGTTGTCAAGGGACAAGGGATGCATGTTTCCAGGTTGAACAACACTGAGATAGGCTTCTCTGAAGAGATGACAGATTTGAGAGATAGGTTTATGCAACGTGGTTATAAGTCGTATGACCTTAATGAAGAGTTATATGAGATTAATTCCATGAGGGAAAATAGAGCTAAACCATATTTTTCTGATCAGCCTTGTAAAGGGAAACGCAATAAGGTTGTTGTATGTGATAAGATCAGGATCCCTATGTTTTACACTAGGGATAAGAATAACTTTTTCCAAATTTTTAAGAAACATTGGGATGTTTTGCTGACAGATCCACAAATTGTGGAGCTTATTGGAGATAAACAGAGATTTAGGTACAAAAATAAAAGGAATATTAGG
>NC_056729.1:1643598819-1643601319 GCF_019279795.1 Protopterus annectens | reverse complement strand
TTGTGGAGCAAAGTATTTATGATAATGGCTTGTCTAGCTTCTTTTGTGTATAAGTTACAGCTTTTATAAGCTTCTCTGAGATGAGGCAGTACATTCTGTGTATAGACTGCCACAAGATAAATAAAAAAATGGTAATGAAATGTCTAGTAGGAGCTCCGATTATTTCTGCTCAGTAATGAATGGTAGTGGCCAGTGAGGACTGTCAAGGAAGTGGAGAAAATGGGCTGAAGACAATTGTCTATTTCTACCAAATATCCTTACTGTGGATTGTTTGGTATTTGGCACAACTTTATTAGGGCAAATCCAATTCAAGTATAGTGTGAAGAAACTTTGGAGAAATACATTGATTTGTTAGTGCACTGCTGATACTCTGGTGATGACAAAGTCTTTAACGTAAAGTATGACTTAGATTAGAAGGGTGGCTATTGATTAGTAGTAAAAAAAGTAAATAATTACCCCTGATCCCTGAGATCTCTCATAATAGGCATATGGTTTATGATAATGGAATCCAGAGATATAAAATGTTTTGTTTAGTAAGGAACTCTGTAAACAGGCACACACATCATCTAAAAAATAATTTATTTAGACTTTTTAGTAGAATGTTATGGTCCACTCATTCAAATGACATTTTGTAATCTATAAATATAGCACATGTGGGTTTGCCTTCTTCAAAGATTGAATAGATGGTATTGGTTAGGAATGTGGTGATAACAGATATTACACTGAGGTTTGCATACAAGATGTCTATTTGTGCGGATGTTATATTTTAAAATGCAAGTAAGAGTTTGTTTCAAATTTGTTTATAATTTTTCAAAGGACTTTGTTAGAGGATCTAGGTTACCTACTGGTCTGTAGTCTTTAGTTTTCTTACTGGATGCGGCCTTTGGCAGATGGATTATGGTGGAGTTCATAAGCAGATTTGGAATGGAGTTAGAACATAGCAAAAGGTGGAAACCATGAGCCTGTGCTGTTTTCAAATTTTGGCTTCCTAGTTTGATCACAAGAGGGTAACTTGTTCAGGAATTTGATGCTATGATGGTGGGAATTTTAACAAGTTTCTCCTTGATGCATTTTTGTTTTTGGTGACAGCTCTAAAGTGAACATAGGGTTAGTCTGGATAATTGTGCAGAGGCACAGTTAGCATAGACTCTCTGATATTATTGAACTTTTTCAGCTTTTTATGAGGTTGGTTTGTTAAATTATGTTTTATTCCATTTAAGGTCTGTGGATCCAAACCTTCTGCACTCTTTTTTGATACTGAAAATGAATGCCAAGATAGACTTTTAACAATATGCTGGATTTTGGCATTTTATGACTCTGCTTGAAAGATGAAAGAAGGCAAAATGTCCTTACCCATGCTGTTCCTATAAATATCTCTACCACTTGTCAAAAATATATTAATCTGCAGCTTAATTCTGTTGAAAATTGTTTTTGTTCCATCCATTTGGCTTCGGTCATCTCAATGGCTTGGGTTCCCGGGGGGGGGGGGGGTGTTGGGGCACCTAGGAAAATTTTGCCTCAGGGCGCTTCTAACGTAGATACGCCACTGCTCCAGAATATCAAAGAAGCATAGAAAAGCCCATGAAAAAATCAAGTAAATCGAATAAATCCAATAATGTCAAGCAGCTCTGCTTTATTAACACACACAAGCGCTTTCACAATAGCTTCATCAGGTGCATGAATATTCCAATAAATCTACACCTTATATACTGAATAACATCACATGACACCAATTAAAATTTAAAAGCACATCAAAATTAAAACATATAAATCATGTATTATACTCATTTTGAAAAATTATAACTAAATAAATATACATAAAAGCATATGAAAAAATAAAACATAAGAATGTTCATCTACGTAACATTCTTTTATGTAAGAGAGGTTTTATAGGAACACTATCATTAAGACCATGTCCAAAATTAGCTCTGAGTTTTACAATCCATTGAGCCTCTATTTCTTCTGTTTTGGACCTAATGTTACCACCTCTAATACTTACAAAAGTCCTACCCATTACTACAAATTTAAAAGTGTGTTGTTCATCTGTATTAGCAACATGTCTCGCTAGAGCATTAATATTACTTGATTTCTTTATGTGGTATAAATGTTCCCTAATTCTTTCTTTAAGAGTACGGTCAGTTTTGCTGTCATAGAATTTATTGCATATGCAGCAGGTAGCTAAGTATACCACATGTGAAGTCTCACAAGTAGCTTGTACCCTGATATCATAGATCTCACCCATATCTGGATGCTTAAAAAAGTTATCACTAGATATATAAACACAATATCTGCAGTGACCACAGGGTTTAGTGCCTAGAATTGATGGTAAAATTGCTCGTTCCTTGTTAGGGCATACCCCGGGATTCATGAACCTTGCGCCAGGCGCCAGCATAGCGTCGGCGTTATAACGCCAAATATGGCTGCTTAGCGATTCAGGTATGAATGAATTCCACGTGCACTACCGGGCGGCGCCGGATTTGTCCCGCGGGGAGTAAAAAAG
>NC_056729.1:1643585455-1643598319 GCF_019279795.1 Protopterus annectens | reverse complement strand
CCGTATGGCAAGGCTCACAAGAGACACACAATCCCCCACATGCCCAACCTAGTTACTATCCTTACCTTGCCTGTCCTCTAATATCACTAAAAAATCATGACGTGGATTGGAGACAAGGCCACACCCATTACAAAGTCAGATACCCACCTTAACTGTATTAGATTCAGTGATTCAACAGCTAGCTACATAGCTTCAAGAGGTAAAACATCTGTTATGGTTAGGCTTGATAGGTATACCTTTCTTAATATATATCACATCAGTATATATCATGCAATAGTAAGCTCATCTGTTAGAGATAGGTGAGATGTGATGGGCAAACATTTGTTTATATTAAGAACTCCCAAAAAATGAACTTCATTTGAGAAGGAAAGAGGCCTAAGGCTAAGTGGAATAAGATGATCCTAGTAACAAATCGAGGAGGCATGAGGTTGCCTGATTTAAAGGGGTTTTACACACGCACACACGCACACACAGGCACACACACAGGCACACACACACAGGCACACACACAGACAGACACACACACAGACAGACACACACACACACACAAACACACACACAGACACACACACAGACACACACACAGACACACACACACACACACACACACACACACACACATATAAAATATATGTTAGAAGCAGAGGGGTATGATGAAGCAAGGATGTACCAGCAATAGACAGGGATTGTTTTACTGGGGATAGATTTTAGAAGACAATGGAAACAACCACATAGAACATTACTCATATAAAGAGGGAGATGGTGTACTGCAAAATGAACTATTGAGGATATGGAATAAGGGCAGTGTGGTGATGGGGGTCTCAAATAAAAGGACAGAAAGTAGACAAAAACAGCAGAAAGTTAGGCAAAGAATTGAACTACTAGGAAAATTTACCCATGGGTGAAACCTAAGAGAATGGTAACAATAAAATATTATGTGACTGTCAGACAAGGCGACATAACAATGGAGAAGATGTCTTTGTGAGGTAAGCTTCCTGACATGAACAATGGAGAGAGCATCTATTAGGGATGTTACATACAGTTGGGGTTGGGTGCAGATTGTGAAGCTGTGCAAACTGATCTGCCTGAATATGAGGGTAATGTCAGCACGTTGGACACAGTTACAGCCTCAGTAAAAGAAGCGCATACAATCATGGACAATATCAAAATAATACCATCAATAATCCCATGTCTCTGACACAACATACGTGAATCTGAGTGATCATAGATGTTTTTTTACAAACACACTTGTACTACTATTATAACATCTCAGCAATCTAGCAGGGTAATCAAGCAGACCATCCTGACACCGTAACATTTACTGAAGGAGTTAGGACGGACATTGCTATACCTGTATGTTCATAGGTTCATAGGTTCATAGGTTTGTACTAGGCTATCTGCCCTAGGGCATTTATAAGCCTAGCCAGAGTGTGTGTGGCTTTCACCACCCCTTAGGATGAGAATACTATGCCCTTTTAGGGTTTAGTTTACTGTGCCTCTGTCTAGTAGTGACACAGAGATGACCCCCGGGGTAAACCTACGATCTCCCATCCACTTGTCAAGATTTCCCTTGAATAGAGTCAGTGAGGGGCTCTGCCTAACATGGATTGGGATTCTGTTCCAGAGTGTAGGGAGCCTCTGGGTTATGAATCTGTCCCTCCAGCACGTCCTATTTATTTCTGTGTTGAGGTTTAAGTCTTTTGCTCTCATGGCTCTGGTGGATTTGGATTTACTGAGATGGAGCATGTCCATTAATTCCGGATTGGACATGGCCTTGTACGTCAGGCACAGATCACCTCTGAGTAGGCGGTATGCGACTGAATAGAGCTGGAGTTTTTTCAGTCGGGCAGCATATGACATATGTTTAAGACCCTTTATCATCTTGGTGAGGAACTTTTGGGGTCTTTCCAACTGCTGCAGGTGACGGGTAAGATACATCCCAAATGGGGCATTGTACTCAATCATTGGCCTGATAAGAGAAGAGTACAGGGGCACAATGACCTCTCTTGATCTAGATGTGAAACCCTTCATGATAAGGTGGGCAATATAGAAGGTCTTCCTAACCACTTTGGCAATGTGAGTGTCAAATGAGAGGTTACTGTCAACCTGGGTCCCAAGGTCCCTGATTACCTCTTCCGTTAATGGATTACCACCTATGTGGTAATTTGTGGGTACCTTGTTTTTCCCAAAGGGTATGACTATACATTTTTTGGCATTCAGCTTAAGGCCACGGCTCTGGCACCAATTATCCATTTCTATGAGGCCTCTCTGAAGGATGTTTGTGTCCGCTGGAGTATCAATTATGGCGCCCAGTTTGCAGTCATCTGCAAACTTTGTCAGCCACAATCCTCCTATGTTTGCCTGTACCTCGGAAAAATAAATGCCGAACAAGAGGGGTCCCAGTACTGAGCCCTGTGGGACACCGCTTGTGACTAGCTTAGAGTCTGACATAGCTCCAGCAACTCTGACCCTGTGGGTTCTGTCCTTGAGCCAGTTTGCAACCCATCTTGTGACATATGGGTTTACATTTGCTGGTGAGTTTGTCTATGATGCCCGAGTGGGGTATTGTGTCAAAGGCTTTTGCAAGGTCAAGGTAGGCTGTGTGAACTGCCTTACCCTCATCAATGGCCTTAGTGACTGTTTCAAAAAAGTCGATCAAGTTCAAAAGGCAGGATCTGCCTTTGACAAAGCCAAATTGGGTAGGATCCAATGTCAGTAGGTCCCCAATGTCTTTGTTTATGAGTTCCATAATGATCCTCTCCATAGCTTTGCAGACCAGGCTCGTCAAGCTTATGGGGCGGTAATTTCCAGGGTCTGTAGAAGCACCACCTTTGTGAAGTGGTACCACTGTCGCCGTACGCCACTCTTTGGGTACGTATCCTGTAGTAAGGCTAAGATTAAACAGCAGCCTTATGTGTGGGTTTAGTTCCTCTTGGAGTTCATGTAGCACACAGCCCGGGACACCGTCCGGTCCCATTGATGCTGTGTTTTTAGCTTTAGAGAGGGCGGCTCTCACCTGGGCATCTGAGATGTTAGGGAGGCTACACTCTGCTGGGATAGTTATTTCTCCTTTTGGGGGGGAGGAGAAATTTGCACTGAACCTGTCTGCCAGAATGTTGGCAATGTCAGTGGGTTCAGTGTATTTTGTATCATTTTGGACTAACTCTGAGCATATCTGGGAGTTTCCACCCAGGTTTCTAACATAGCTAAAGAAGGCCTTGTGATTGTCTTTTGTGTCTTTTGCGATTTTTCTCTCAAAGTTGGCCTTGGATGATTTTATGAGTGATCGTAGTTTTTTGCTAGTACTGATCAGAGATGCCTTCCCTTTTAGGGATTTTGCTCTGTCATGTAGTAGCTTCCTCCTCCTGTTGTAGAGTTTGTTTATGGCTGGGGTCCACCAGACCGGGTGCCTGCCTTTGGGGGAATGGGTCTTGGTTTTATTTGTGATTGCATGATCCATGCATTCTTGATGGTGCCCGTAGAAGGCATTTGCAAAGGATTCAGCAGTGTGGGTTGTAGTTTCCACTGGCCCAGGGGCCTTGAAGGATACCATTTCAGTCTTAAGAAGTGTGAAGTTGGCTTTTGAGAAGTTCTTCACTGTGGTCTTTTGTGCAGGGGGTGGGGGTGGGATGTGGATTTCCAGTGAGATTAATTTATGGTCTGATCTTACCAAAGAGGGATATACTTCCAGTGTGGAGCATTTTGTCCCCATGTTTGTGATGATCAGGTCTAGTATATTGTCTCCTCTTGTGGGAATGGTGACCAGTTGTTCCATTGCATTTGAGTTTATGAATTCTAGGAACCTTTGGGCTAGGGTGTTGGGGCTTGAGTAATGTTCCCAGTCTATGTTTGGGTAGTTGAAGTCTCCCAATATGATGGTATTTGGAGAGACATTCATACTCTCTAGTGTCTTCAGGAAGGCTGTGTGGGGTTCCTGAGTTTGAGAGGGTGGTCTGTAGCATGCTACAAACTGTAAGGCAGTTTTGCCTTTGGTTAGTTGCACCTGGATGGTCTCCGATGCTTCGTGCGTTGCCACTAACCTGGAGGTGTGGGTATCTTTGATGAATATGGATACTCCCCCTCCTTTTGTGGTTCGGTCCAAGTTTTGGGGCCAGAAAGCATGATATGAGGTAAAATCTGATAGTGCTGGGGTGCTCTCAGGAGCCTTAAACCTGGTTTCAGTCACTGCACAGATATCGATGTTCTCCATACTGAGAAGGGCTTCAAGGGCGTGCATCTTGATGTGACATTAGGATCACTGCAGGCTAGTTGACTGGTGTGCATGGCAGATAAATATGGCACAATCCAGACTGTCACGAATGTAACTCCTCCATCAATGTTGTCAAAAAACTATGTATGTACTGTGTGCATCACCAGAATTGGTATCACATATGTATTTGGTGTAACACCTTGATGGGTGTTTCACACCATCAGACAGTAATGTTTATGCAACCAAAAGAATACCTGGGTATGGCCAATAAGATGCGTGATAGCGCACTGTGGCAAAGGTGGTACACTTTAATTACACATCACTAGAATATGTGTAGGGACGTACATGAAGAAGGGTGCATTGTGTCAGTTTTTGGTGTGGCAAAGGCTGGGAACCATGACAGTCTTATGGCCTTTGATGTGAATGTCCTTCATATACTGAGTAGTTATGTTACATACAAATGAGTAGTCAGCATTGTGGCCATATGCTGGTGGACGTTCCACATACGATCTAACCAAGGACACAGGTCACATACCAAGTGGTCTATTTAGAGGGTATGATGTCTACATTATCTCGGAGTATTACATTTGTTTTCATAAGAGCAGCAGAACAGCTTGGAAGGGTTTCACTGACAGCTCTTAAGGGAAAAACCGATCTTCTAGACTTTTGCATCTCTACAGGGCACTGCTAACTGCCGCTGGGTGAAGAGAAGCACCACGCAAACGCAAGGCTTAAATACGAGGAAAGAGAAACAAGTTTTAAGCTATCAACCAATCAGGAAAGTACACAATAAGCCTTCCACCAGCAGTCCCCAACTCAAACAGGTTAGATCAGCACATGTCTGCCACAATGGTGCAGAAAAACACCTTCTTAATGTAGAATATCTGGTTTGGAGCCCAAGTGTAACAAGGCCACACAAATTACCTACAACAGCCCTACAACAAACAAAGACAATGTAATAATGTGCAATTAACTACTTATAGCAGCAGCAGACTGTACAGATTTTATTTTTTATTTATTTTTTAAACTGTTACAGTACAGTCACAGTATATACGAGTAGTGCAAAAATACTTAGAGCCCTTTTGTGTACTTCCCAGCAAAGATAGACAAGTAAATACCTACTGCCACTAGATGAATAATCCCGTCATCCTAATTTAAAAGCACAGTAAAGGGGTGTCCAGAATGAAGTGCTACCACAAAAAATTAAAAGATACAAAATACTACCACAGACAAACTTAAAGATAGGGATATAGCATTGTACTTTAAAAAGCTTATACAAGTGTGATTATTCAATAAAAGTACTTTGCTTTCTATAAATGAGCCAAGATACATTCAATTGTACAGAATTTATAAAGGCACTAAAAACAAGACAAGCTGATGAATAAGCCCTTCACCCAATAAAGTTACTTACAGAAATCTCTAGTGCTTCCCCATCCTAAACAGACCAGGCTACCTACCAGTGCACTAGATGGAAAATCCACTGACCTCTTGATATAAAAACAAGTGCTTGCTGGAGTGCAAAAATCCACTACTTTATCTAACAGCTAGCTAGATGAATTCAGAGCAAGTAAATCAACAGAACAGACAACAACAGGCAAAATGTACTTTTTCAATAGAAAAAGAAAATAAAAAATTCAAGATATCAATAGCAGTGTAGAAAAGGAGGAGCTTATTAAGCTCAATTTACAGTAGGGGTGGGCAACTTAAAATCACCAGGTTTAAAAAGCAGATCAATGGAGGACAGGATGGGTGGGAAAATCCAACAGGGAATCACCAACAGTGCTTTAATTTATGGAATTATGAGAAGGAAATTTTGGATAGAAAACTGCATAAACTGACCCGTGATACCCACGACTACGATAATGGTATGCTCTTCCTGTCCAGGACTCACCAGAAGAAAGTTTTATGGTGAGTTTCATTTAAGCAGGGGAATAATGATGGAGAACAGTCTTTGTTTTCCTCCGCACATGCTTCCATTAGTTTTATTTCCTCTGGAGAAGAGGAGATGCATGCTGTGAATAAAAATTACTTTCTGCCACTTTCTGAACCCCAGAATAGGGCTCAGCATCAACAGAACTTTTGGAACAGCACAAGTACTCGATATGTAGAACCACAGAGCAAGAAATGCCAGAGAGCGGGACAATATAATGGACATTGACAACAACAACCCCAGTAGTTCCCACAATGGAAAAGAGTTAACTGTCATTTATATATTGTTAATTTGTCTGGTTATGTTCTTGATGATTGTGAAAAGGCCGTTTTAGAATGTGGACTTAAATTCATTCCTAATGTTATGCCACGTATTCATGAGTTAAAGTGTGACATTTTTAGATTTATTAGGAAACAGCAGCTTAAAGTATTGTTTAATGGTAAGATGGCTTCTTTAGATTATGATTCAGTTGATATTGATTCTGATTCAGATATTGATAGCTTTTATTCTTGTGTATCAGATGAAACACTTAATGCTTATTACGTATTTGACACTAGCATGATTTCTGCAAAAAGCAAGTTTGTTCCTATTTTTAACAATAAGAAGGTGTTACAGTTGTACAAGATGTAAAATTTTTCAGTGGAACAGGAAATGTATGAGTTTCTGGGGAATGTTAATAACATCATATATAATTTAACAAAAGATGAATAGTCTGCTCTGGTAGTTCTCAGCAATAACAAGAATCTTATTTTTAAACCCTCTGATAAGGGCAACAAACTTGTTATTATGGATGTAACCCAATATTTGGATACGTGCTATAGACACCTAAATGATGACAATGTTTATCGGAAGGTCCCTTTTTCTGTGTACAGGTCAGCTATTAGTGAGTATTTGGATCTGATTGGAAAGGGTGTAAGACTGGGGTATATTTCTTCTGATGATGCTAAAAAGAAATTTCGTGTGGATGGTGCCGACATTGCATGTTAGTATTGTTTGCCCAAAATACACAAAAGTCTGTTGAACCCACCTGGATGCCCCATAGTATCGGGGACTAAATACTTGCTCATAATATTGGATGTTTGTGACACCAGCTGTTATTGCCTAAGGTGATATTGCTACCTGCATATATTAAAGATATCTTTGATTTTTTTTGAAGAAAATTAATAATGTGGAAATTAATAAGAACTTGTACTTTGTCACTATGGATGTATAAAGTTTATATACAAATATTGCTCATACTTATGGTATTGAAGCTGTTTTTTATGGGTGAATCTCCTGCCACAGAGTATATTTTGGAATTGTTAACTTTCTGCATAAAATTTTTTTTTAATTTAGTGGGGAAATTTATCAACAGAAGCAAGGCATGGCTATGGGGGTGCCATTTGCTCCTGCATATGCCAACCTGAGTATGGGGTTATTTGAACTGGAGTGTATATACAGATCATCATTTTATATACATCATGTTAGATTCTATGCTTGGTTTATTGATGATCTAATTTTTCTGTGTGATGGAGGAGAAAAGAATGTGGATGAATTTATTGCTCATATACAGTCCAACAGATTCAATCTGTCTTTTGATGGCATACAGAGGGGCAAAAGTGTCCTTTCTAGATGCAGAATTGGATATTTCTGGGCCTAGAGGGTTACATACTAAAGTACATAGAAAATGTGATGGAATTAACCAATATCTAAAAGCTTCCAGTTGTCACCCCACATACTATTGAAGCCCTCCCCTAAGGGGAAATGGTGTGGATTAGTAGGTTATATAATGACCCTTTAGAACTTCAGGACGAGATGCTGAGAACAAGCCTAATGTTTGAATTTAGGGGCTATAGTAACTCGATTATTGACAGAGCAGTTACCAAAATAAAAAAGAGGGAGAGAGACAATTACCCCAGGTGCAAAAAAGTTGGTTATATATATGATGGAAGTCAGACTGAGATTTATTTTGTATCTACTTATAGTTGCTTTAGTGACATTCTAACAGGTTTGGTGAAATACTATTGGCAGTACATGCAATGTAATGGAGATTCTCAGTTATGGTTAACTGCGAAACCTAAATTCTCATTTAGGATGGGGAAAAGTTTAAAAAACTTTCTAGTGAAAGGTAAATTTATTATGCCTAATGTTATTGTATATAATTTGAGATTTAACTTTGGCACCCATGAATGTAATAGATGTAAGGCTTGTAAACATATTGTGAATAGTTTTGGGAATATTGGAAGATGTAGATTTGCAGTGAAAAGTTTTTTTCAAATGTGATACCACTGGTATAATCTATGCCCTTAAATATCCATGTAACAAATTTTATATTGGTCAGTCTCAGAGAGTGTTCCGAGTAAGACTTCTTGAGCATATAAGATATATAGGAAACTTTAAATAAACAAGTTTTGTGGCATTTCATTTTCATCAAACACATCAGGGTTCATCTGTGGGTTTACAAGGCACCATTTTAGAAAACGTGGATGGTAATAATTGTGAATTTACTGACACTTATTTTAAGGATAAACTTATATAAAGAAGCCATCTATATTCTTAAATTTGATACTCTCATACCTAATGGTATGAATTCTGAACTTAAATGGAGAGTTGTGATTTTTTTATTGAATTTTTAGTGAATAATTGATTGTGCTATTTATATGGAGTGTTTTTTTTGGGTGTGTTTTCTCCTTTGAAGGCATTCCAGCCAAGACATCAGAGAGTGAAGACAGTGAAAAAATTACTTCTGGATTCTACTGGGTTACTGGTCTTTTGGTTGTTTCTTTAGTTTATGGAGGCCTGAAATCTTTTTAAGAAAAAGACAAAAGCCCAGAAATTCATTCTTTATTTAAGTATCACTCAAGCAATTTAATCAATGAAAAAACACGTGAAATGTGCAGCCTAGATAATTTAATTGTCTGTCTCTCACATAGAACAAAAACGCCAGGCCAAGCAGATTTCTTAAAACAGAAAACAAAATGGAGCAGATAAATCAGAAAGCAGCACTATCAGTCATAGACAAAAAAAATGTAGGTTTACTTTCCTCACCCAGCAGGGAATCACCAGCAATGCTTTAGTTTATGCAGGCTTGAAATCTTTTTAGACAAAGACAAAAGGCCCAGAAATTCAGTGTATTTAAATATCACTCAGTCTATGTATGTTTGTATTCTACTGTTTTATGCCAGTGGTGTGAAATTTGCTAAACACTAACAAATTCAGATAATCCTAATAGACTACAGGAGACTATGAACCTGTGTGTGTGTGTGTGTGTGTGTGTGTGTGTGTGTGTGTGTGTGTGTGTGTGTGTGTGTGTGTGTGTGTATGAACACCAAAGATATGCTTGTTGGTTCACAAAATGCAAAATTAGTTTATATGTTTAATGAGAGATGCATAAAAAAATGATAAAATGTTATAGTTTGTTGTAGACAATATTGGAATGCAGTAAACTTACAGGCCATGTAAGGAAGTTGGTTCATCAAACCACAAAAGCTGGAATCAGAGCCAAAATGGGGCATGAAAACATTTCATCGTATCATTTTATGAAAAAGGGGAAGGGAAAGTTTGAAAGGCTACAGTGTGTTTACTAACTTAATTAGAAGTTATGTTGTCATAGGGGGAGAGGCAAAAAAGCCGGATTTATTGTCTGTTACATACAGACACTGGAGACCTTACATAATACAGGTCTTTAAGGCAGCCAAGGGATCCTTTATTTATTGTGGGAATGTATAGTTGTACATAAAAGTGAAATGGCAAACCCATTTAGACTGTTAAGAACTTACTGTAAAAATAATAGAATCAGAAATTGGTTTTGATTGATTAGAGTTTGCTGTTACAGTTTGAAGAGACAGTGAGAATTACAGTTCCTTTAAGGGTGCACTTGATAAGTATTATTTCTTTCTTTATTTATTTTGTTGAGTGGGTTAGTCCCACTAAGGTAGTAGTCTCTTTTCAGGGGAGACTTGAGGCAGAATTTATACTACTAGAAGAAATTTGGCCAGGGCACTGGGGAACTTATCTTTTTAATAGGTACCATGGGATTTTTTACATCCATCTGTGCTACCACCAGCTCAAGCAGATGGGACCTTAGTTTAATGTCTCATCCAAAAGGCAACACACTCAGGACTGTAGCTCCCCTGTTATGTTACAGTGCAGTGTCAGTAATCAACCTAATTGGTGTGCGATTCTAACTTTTAGTCAGCAGAAAGAGTATTACACCTACATAAGGATACTCCAATGTATTGCATTACTTTGTAGCATCTTTGCTAAGCTAAATATATTTATTCTGATCTATCAGCTGATATAAGCAGCATTTTTGTAGTTGACACCGTTTAATTCATACGTTAGCTGATTTAAAAAAATGAAGGTTCATCATATTACTATTTCTTAAAACTTAATTCTGTCAGTTTTTTATATCCTGCACTATTATATATAATTCCTGCAGTTAAGATATTCTATCTACTATTCTCTGCTAGAATTCTTTAGCCCTTTCTAATCTTATTTTTTTATTTTTATTTTTTGGAGGGGGTGAACTATTTCCAATCTGGACTAATGCGTTCAGCTTTCTGATAGTTCTCTTTCCTGCTGACACATTCATGTGGTTTATTTTAGGACTGTAAGCACCTGTAGAACTTTGCTGTGTATCTCTTAAACATAGGGAGGTTATAATGTTTGACAACTCTTTAGCCCAAGATAACTACATTAGCATCATCTTGATTTCCTGTTTTTTGGGCTGAAAACAAATACCACTCAATGGTTCTTCCTCCTGTGATTATAGGTTCATATGTTCATAGATAGGTACTAGGCTATCTGCCTGAGGGCATTTATAAGCCTAGCCAGAGTGTGTCGGCTTTCACCACCCCATTGATTAATTAACTGATCCTCTGTCAAGCAGAGCCAATGAAGTGATCCCAGGGGTGTATTTTCTCTTACCCATCCACTCATCAAGGTTTCTCTTGAAGGGTGTTCGTGAGGGGCTCTGCCTGATGTAATTTGGAATTTTGTTCCAAAGTATGGGGAGTCTCTGTGACAGGAATCTATCCCTCCAGCATGTTCTATTTATTGTCGTGGCAAGGTTTAGCTCACTAGAACGCATGACTCGCAGTGACTTGGATTTCTTTAGGTGGAGCATGTCCATCAATTCTGAGTTGGGCATGGCTTTGTAAGTCAGCAGAGATCACCTCTGAGTAAGCGATATGCCACTGAGTACAGCTGGAGTTTTTTCAGTCGGGCTGCATAGGACATATGTTTGAGACCAGTAATCCTCTTGGTGAGGTACTTTTGTGGTCTTTCCAGCTGTTGGAAGTGTCTTGTGAGGTACATCCCAAATGGGGCATTCTATTCTATGATGAGTCTAATGAGTGACGAGTAGAGCATTACTATAACCTCTTTATTTCTAGATGCATACCCTTTAGTAATTAGATGGGCCACATAGATGGATTTCCTAACTACTTTGGCAATATGATTGTCAAAGGAGAGATTACTATCTACCTGGGTCCCCAGATCTCTTATTACCTCTTCTGTATTAAGGGGGCTGCCACCTATGTGGTAATTCATGGGTGTTTTGTTTTTCCCAAACGGGATGACTATGCATTTTTTGGCATTTAGCTTGAGGCCATGACTTTGACACCAGGTGTCCGTCTCAGTAAGGCCCTTTTGGAGGATGCCCGTGTCAGCCGGAGAGTCAATTATAGCTCCCAGTTTGCAGTCATCAGCGAACTTTGTTAGCCATCGTCCTCCTGTGTTTGCCTGTACTTCTGAGAAGTATATGCTGAACAGTAGGGGTCCCAGGACCGAGCCTTGCAGGACACCACTTGTGACTGGTTTAGAGTCAGACCTGGAGCCTGCTATTCTTACCGTGTGAGTTCTGTCTGTAAGCCAGTTGGCAACCCATCTCATGACATAGGGGTTTATGTTCAGGCTGGTGAGTTTTTCTGTAATATCCGAGTGGGAAATGTTGTCGAAAGCCTTGGCAAGGTCAAGGTAGGCTGTGTGAACCACCTTTACCTCATCTATGGCCTTGGTGAGTGTCTCAAAGAAGTCCACCAGGTTTAGTAGACATGATCTGCCCTTAACGAAGCTGAACTGGGTCGGGTCAAGTGTTTGGAGGTTCCCAATGTCTTTCTTAATGAGTTCCATGATGATACGCTCCATAGCCTTGCAGACCAGACTAGTCAGGCTTATGGGGTGATAGCTATCAGGGTCAGTTGTGGCCCCTCCTTTGTGGAGAGGAATAACCATTGCTGTGTGCCATTCTATGGGCATGTAGCCTGTGGAGAGGCTGAGGTTGAACAGCGTGTTTAGGTGGGGGGTTAGTTTGTTCTGTAGTTCATGCAAGATGCAGCCTGGGACACCATCTGGTCTCATTGACGCTGTGTTTTTGGCGTTTGAAAGGGCTGTTTTCACCTGTGCGTCTGTGATTTATTTGGGACACTACACTTTTCCGGTATTGTTGTGGGCCCTTTTGGAGGTGAGAGGGGGGTGAATTTTCCACTGAATCTATCTGCCAGGATGTTGGCAATATCAGTAGGTTCAGTATATTTTGTGCTATTTTCCACTAGTTCAGTGCATATCTGCGAGTTGCCACTTAGATTCTTAAAAAAGCTAAATAAGGCTTTGTCGTTATCTTTTGAATCCTTGGCTATTTTTCTTTCGAAGTTAGCCTTGGATGATTTCATGAGGGACCTCAGTTTCTTACTTATACTGATCAGGGATGTCTTTCCTTCTTGGGATTTGCTTTTTTTCTGAA
>NC_056729.1:1643575455-1643577955 GCF_019279795.1 Protopterus annectens | reverse complement strand
CTTTAGCTATGTCAGAAACCTAGGAGGAAACTCCCAGATATGCTCAGAATTAGTTCAAAATGATGTGAAGATTACTGATCCTACAGACATTGCCAACATACTGGCTGACAGGTTCAGTGCAAACTTCTCCCCTCCCCTAAAGGAGAGATATCTATACCAAATGATTGTAGCCCCCCAAACATCTCTAACGCCCAGGTGAGAACTGCTCTCTCCAAGGCAAAGAACACAGCATCCATGGGAAATGATGGTGTCCCCGGCTGTGTGCTCCATGAACTCAATGAGGAATTAAACCCGCAGTTAGGACAGCTGTTTAATCTTAGTCTCACCTCTGGATACGTACCCAGGGAGTGGCGCACAGCGACTGTGGTCCCACTTCACAAAGGCGGTGCCTCCACCGACCCTGGAAATTACCATCCCATTAGCTTGACAAGCCTTATCTGCAAAGCCATGGAGAGGATCATAATGGATCTCATAAATAAAGACATAGGGAACTTGCAGACATTGGATCCAACCCAGTTTGGCTTTGTCAAAGGCAGATCATGCCTTTTAAACTTGGTTGACTTTTTCGAAACAGTCACCAAGGCCATTGACAAGGGAAAGGCAGTCCATACAGCCTACCTAGACCTGGCAAAGGCTTTTGATACAATACCTCACTCGGGTATCATTGAAAAACTCATCAACTTAAATGTAAACCCATACATTACAAGATGGGTTGCAAACTGGCTGAGTGACAGAACCCACAGGGTCAGAGTTGCTGGCGCCATGTCAGACTCAAAGCCTGTCACAATTGGTGTCCCACAGGGCTCAGTCCTGGGCCCACTCTTGTTTGGCATCTACTTTTCTGAAGTACAAGCAAACACAGGAGGGTTATGGCTGACAAAGTTTGCAGATGACTGCAAACTGGGCGCCGTAGTTGAAAACACATCCAACACAGATATCCTTCAGAAGGGTCTCACAGAAACAGATAACTGGTGCCAGAGCCATGGCCTAAAGTTAAATGCCAAGAAATGCATAGTCATACCCTTCGGGAAAAATAAGGTTACCCCTAGCTACCATATAGGTGGCAATCCCCTGAACACAGAAGAAGTTATTAGGGACCTGGGAACCCAGGTTGACAGTAGCCTTTCATTCGACACTCATATTGCTAAAGTAGTTAGGAAGACCTTCTTCATTGCCCACCTTATCATGAAGGAATTCACATCTAGATCAAGGGAAGTCATAGTCTCCCTATACTCATCCCTCATCAGACCAATGATTGAGTACAATGCCCCATTCGGAATGTATCTGACCCGACACTTGCAGCAGCTGGAGAGGCCACAAAAGTTCCTCACCAAAAGGATAAAGGGTCTCAAAAATCTGTCTTATGCTGCCCGACTGAAAGAACTCCAGTTATATTCAGTTGCTTACCGCTTGCTCAGAGGTGACCTATGCCTGACATACAAGGCCATGTCAAACCCAGATTTGATGAACATGCTTCATCTCAAAAATCTAGATCCCTCAGAGCCACAAGGGCGGAGACTTAAACCTCGACACGGTTATTAATAGGACGTGCTGGAGGGATAGATTCATCACCCAAAGACTCCCTATGCTGTGGAACAAAATCCCGGTTTATGTGAGGCAGAGCACCTCGCTGGCCTTGTTCAAGAGGAATCTTGACCAATGGATGGGAGATCGCAGATACACCCCAGGGGTTACCTCAGTGTCACTGCTCGACAGAGGCACAGCAAAATAATGGGCATAGTTTCTCCAAACTAAAGGGGTGGTATAAGCCACAAAACTATGGGCTAGGCTTATAAATGCCCTCGGGCAGATAGCCTAGTATGAACCTATGAACCTATGAACCTATATATAAATATATATATATATATATATATATATATATATATATATATATATATATATATATATATATATACATGCACATATATAAATATATATATATATATATATATATATACATATATATATACATAAATATATATATATATATATATATATATATACACACACACACACACACACACACACATACATACATATATATATATATATATATATATATATATATATATATATATATATATATATATGTATGTATATATATATATGTATATATATATATATATATATATATATATATATATATATATATAATGCCATAAGAAAAATTATCAAACTTCTTATTAAATAAACAACATTCATGTAAAAGCCAATGAAATCTACTTATTCCAGTAAAAAAACTTCCCGAGCATCTAGTGAAGCACAAAGACACAGAGCGTAACTTCGGTATTTAGTGCTTTCGATCTTTATTGATGTACAGATCTTCTTCAGAATGAAATACTGTGGCAAGGCAAGTCACTAAAAATAGTACATGTATTTAAATGAGGTGGAGGAACCAATCAGTAATGTGAGCTGGGCTGAGTAGCTAATTACAATGCATTTAATTAAGGCCAACGAGAAACAAATATTTAAATTAAGGTAACAACTTGTGATGTAATGC
>NC_056729.1:1643557955-1643565455 GCF_019279795.1 Protopterus annectens | reverse complement strand
CTGGCTCAAGGACAGAACCCGCAAGGTCAGAATTGCTGGAGCCATGTCAGACTCTAAGCCAGTCACAAGCAGTGTCCCACAGGGCTCGGTCCTGGGACCCCTCTTGTTCGGCATTTATTTTTTCGATGTGCAAGCAAACATAGGAGGATTGTGGCTAACAAAGTTCGCAGATGACTGCAAACTGGGCACCATAATTGATACTCCAGTGGACACAAGCATCCTTCAGAAAGGCCTCATAGAAACGGATAACTGGTGCCAGAGCCATGGCCTTAAACTGAACGCCAAAAAATGTATAGTCATACCCTTTGGGAAAACAGTACCCACAAATTACCACATAGGTGGTAATCCATTAAGTACGGAAGAAGTAATCAGGGACCTAGGGACCCAAGTTGACAGTAACCTCTCATTTGACACTCACGTTGCCAAGGTGGTTAGAAAGACCTTCTATATTACCTACCTTATCATGAAAGGGTTCACATCTAGATCAAGAGAGGTCATTGTGCCCCTGTACTCTTCCCTTATCAGGCCCATAATAGAGTACAATGCCCCATTTGGGATGTACCTTACCCGACACCTGCAGCAGTTAGAAAGACCCCAAAAGTGCCTCACCAAGAGGATCAAGTGTCTCAAACATATGCCATATGCTGCCCGGCTAAAGAAACTCCAGCTCTATTTAGTCGCATACCGCCTACTCAGAGGCAATCTATGTCTGACGTACAAGGCCATGTCCAATCCGGAATTAATGGACATGCTCCACCTCAGAAAATCCAAATCCACCAGAGCCACGAAAGCGAGAGATTTGAACCTCAACATAGGACGTGCTGGAGGGACAGATTCATAACCCAGAGGCTCCCTACACTCTGGAACAGAATCCCAGTCCATGTTAGGCAGAGCCCCTCACTGACTCTCAAGAGAAATCTTGACGAGTGTATGGGAGATCGTAGGTTTACCCCGGGGGGTCACTTCTGTGTCGCTACTAGATAGAGGCACAGTAAACTAAACCCTAAATGGGCATAGTATTCTCATTCCAAGGGGTGGCAAAAGCCACACACACTCTGGCTAGGCTTATAAATGCCCTAGGGCAGATAGCCTAGTATGAACCTATGAACCTATATATATATATATATATATATATATATATATATATATATATATACACACACACACACACACACATACATAATCATATATATATATATATATATATATATATATATATATATATATATATATATATATATATAATTGTCGTTTAAAGAGGCTGGCCACTTTCTGATCTGTGGCTGAAGAGCGGATCTCCACTTCGAACCGTGACTGCTCAATACCGGAGGCTCAGGTAGGGAGACTTTTTGCCTTTTTTCTGTTTTAGATCAGGGACTAGGTTACAGTAAATATTGTTTTTTTTGTCAGATTTGTCATACAGATCAGGGACAAGAAAAGTTACTGTTTATTTGGTCATAGATCAGGGTAACAGAATAAGGTAGGCAGTTATTCTAGATAAACTGTGAATGGAACTGAAGTTGTGGTACCACGTGGTAAAAGGGTTACGTAACATTTATTAACATGGGAAATCAGTGCACTAAAACATCGCGAGACCCGCCCCTAACCGAAGACGCAAAATATATGCAGCTACAACGTGCAGATAATGTTAGATATTATGCAAAATGGGTTAACAAATATGAATTTGATGGGAAATTAGACAAATCTTCGCTTGTTAAACTTCTTAAACAGCTTAAAAGTGATACAAAAGGTCAGGCAAAGAAACAACGGCAATTAGGCATTCCTCAGGTACACAGGTGGATTGAGGAAGCAAACCGTAGGGAACAAAAGAGTAATCATTCAAAGGCATTGTTTTTAGACAAAGAAGATAATAATATAGTAGTAGCAACGGCTCCCCCCCACTCCCTTTTTCAGGATATGAAGCGGGTGGACAAGCTGGTCCATCTCCACGGTATCCTGATGTCTCAGTGAAACCAAAATTGTTTGTTAGAGATCCCATTGAAACTAGGTCCCGAACACGTAAAACACAGGGGGACATAGAATCGTATCAAATGGAGAGAAATTTACAAGCTGAGAGTGAGGAAGAAATATGTCCATTTATAGAGGCACCTAATCCTCAGGCAGGACAGGTTGGACAGGACCCAACCCTCTTGGTATATAGGCCGTGGACACCGGAGGATATCCGGAAGGCTACTGAGGGAATTCCCCATCCAAAAGTTAATTTTACAAAATTCCTAGAAGATTTGCAAGGCATGAGGTTAAGTTACCACTTAAATGGGGAAGAAGTAGAAAAAGTAGTTAGACAAATTGTAGGTCCAGATTGGCACATGGTTAGTGGCACCTGGAATCCTCGTAATGCAGAATTGAAGCCACTCCCACATAGTGACGCAGAACTTGACAATAGTGTGAAAGGCCTTACAGACCGAATCTCTGAGAAGTGGAAACCTAGAGCAGACTGGACTTGTATTAATCAATGCATACAGCAAGAAAATGAAACAGTAGATGGGTACTATGCCAGATTATTATAATGTTTTAATAACCATAGCGGTATGACAGTTCCCGAAAATCAAATGAATGATTCCCCGTATGAACAACAATTGAAAAATGCATTTTTAAAAGGTTGCATTGCACCTATTAGTAGCTTCATTATGAAGCATATGATAGATCATCGAACAAGTAGGTTACAAGCCTTACTTGAATATGCTAGACATGCTGAAAGACATTTTAATAGCAAAAGAAAAGAAAGCAAGTCTTCACTGCTGAAGACAGAGCTGAAGTTTATGTATTACAGTCTGGTAAAAAGGGTAAGAAAAATGCACAGGGAAATAAACAGTCTGACATACGGTCAGAGGACTTTGAAGAAAGGAAAAAGAGAGGTGAATGCTTTAAATGCGGTAAGAAGGGACATCTAGCTAGTGATTGTAAACAAAATAAGAAGGTAACCACAGAGGATAAGGGAGATGAGGACTGACTATATGATGGTGAAGATACACCATACGAGAGTCAGAAATCATTGGGAAAAGACAATAAAGAAAGAACAAATGTAAATGTGATAGAAGGAGTAGAGGAAGTGCAAGTAGACATGGAGGATGAAGAAAATGAGATTTTAGATTTAGCATTATTGAGCCTAGAGCTCTACCTAGCAGACACAAAACCGGAAGTTACACTTCTGGTGGAGGGGAAGGAAGTTAAATTCCTGTGTGATTCAGGAGCGTCACGGACTCTGATACACCCCTCCAAGTTACCAGAACATTCAGAATCACCTGATTATATATTAGTGAAAGCTGCAAATGGACAACTATATCGGGAACCACTTTCCCATGATATAGCAATAACTGACCATGTTTCAGGGATGACTCAATGGAGTAAAATTGTTGTTTCTGCAAAATGCCCAGTGAACCTAACCTTATGCAGATATTTGGCATAGCAGTAGTTCTGACTATGCAGGGTATGGAGGCACAGCGACAAATGGATACTTTTGTGGTGCGACCAGAGGGTGAAACTTTTTACTGGTACAGCCAGGACTTGATTACGTCTGGTCCAGGGGCAGTGACCGAGGAACTGATGAATGTAGCCATCAGTAAAACCCCCTCCCTTGACAGTGACAGACAGCATTTGTTGCATTGCACTCTGTATTACTGTAGCACACCAGGACCTGATAAGGAATATGAGCAAGAATTGTTCAGAAATCGTGCAAACAGATTAGTGTTACGTAATCTGTACTGGGATACTGAGGGAAACAGTGTTGTTAGCTGTTCATTACCTCACGAATTCCTTGCACTGTACAAATCTAATCGATTACCACGTCAGTTTAACTAACAAAAATGTAAAATGGGCAGACCTAGGAGAAAAGGTAACGAGATGGGAGAAACAAACTGATTTAGAATTATCAGAGCAGGGAATACAGAAAGAAAAACTGAATTGGCTAACACAGGCACATCCAGATGTACACTTGCAGTCTAGCGAGGACAGCTGATTAGCATTCTTATTAGAATTAGAGGAGAAAGCCTTATGTAACATACCAAAGATTCTTTGGTCAACAGGCAAGTCAGATGTAGGACTTATTCGAACAGCAGGACCAGTTACTATTACACCAAAGTCAGCATTCAGACCACAGAAGAGACAATATCCTTTGAGAAAGGATGCAGAGATAGGAATCAAACCCATAATAGCAGCATTACTTAGAGAAGGAGTACTGGTAGAATCTCCTGATTCACCATGTAATACACCCCTATTTCCTGTTAAAAAGGCAAACGGGGAATGGTGTATGGTTCAGGACTTACAAGCTGTGAATAATGCAGTAATACCTAGAGCACCTACGGTGCCAGATCCACACACTTTGTTAAATGATTTGAAACCTCACCAGAAATATTTCTCTGTGGTAGATATCAGCAATGCTTTCTTTTCAATACCTATACATCCTGATAGCCAATATTGGTTTGCATTTACATTTCAGGGGAAAAGGTATACCTATACTCGACTACCACAGGGATATTGTGAGAGTCCAACAATATTCGCACAAGAAATGGCTAGTAATTTGGTGGGATTCACCCCACCAGGGGATAGTCAAATTCTACTTTATGTAGACGACATCTTGCTAGCAGCCCTCACCCAGCAGAAATGCAGGGAGGATACCATAGCACTGTTACAATTCTTAGAAACACAGGGACACAAAGTAAACAAAAGCAAACTACAGCTTTGGAGAAACAAGTTAGATACCTAGGATATGTAATATCCAAAGAAGGTAGAATACTAGATGAGGGTAGAAAAACAGTGATTTTACAAGCACCCAAACCAGCGACCAAGAAGGAAATGATGTCCTTCCTGGGAACAACTAACTTCTGCCGGAGTTGGATACCAAACTATGCTTTGGAATCTGCTCCACTGACCAACCTCATATATAAAAAGCCGATGGCAGCACAGGATTTATTAGAATGGACACCTGAAGCAGAAATAGCTTTCTGCAGGTTGAAGCAATTGATAGCTTCTTCATTAATCTTAGGACTACCAAACTATCATAAATGTTTCTTTCAAACTGTAGACTGTAAGCAGGGATATATGACATCAGTGTTGACACAACAACATGGGGATAAGCAATGCCCCATAGCTTGCTATTCATCATAGTTAGACCCAGTGGCGCGATCCTTGCCCCACTGTGTACAAGCAGTAGTCGCAGCTGCAATGGCAGTACAGGCTTCAGCCTCAGTGGTGTTATTCCACCCTCTCACATTGAGAGTGCCTCATGCAGTCGTGATAATTTTACTGCAAGAAAAAGTAGCATATCTCTCTCCTGCTAGACACCTTTCCTGTATGACTATACTGTTGAGCCAACCTCATATGACAATTGAATGATGCACGACATTAAATCCATCAACTTTGCTCCCAACTCCTGTGGATGGCACACCACACAGTTGCCTGCAGGAAATTGAGCAGAAAACCTTACCCAGACAAGATCTCACGGATATTCCCTTGGATAAGGCCAAGGTGACATATTACGTGGACGGCTCATGCAGAAGGGGCCCTACAGGGAAAAATCTAGTGGGGTATGCAATAATTACAGACACTGAAACCTTAGAAGCCCAATCCTTACCACATAACTTGTCTGCACAAGCAGCAGAATTGATTGCCTTAACACGAGCTTGTACCTTAGCAAAGGACAAATGTGTAAACATATATACTGACAGTCAGTATGCTTTTTCTACTGTACATGTTTTTGCACAGCAGTGGAAAAATAGAGGGATGATAACATCAAGTGGTGAACCAATTAATCATGCGCAATTTATTTTAGAATTGTTAGAATCTATTCAATTACCTACTAAAGTAGCTATTTGCAAATGCGTAGCTCATAAGAAACAGCAGGACAGAATTTCAAAAGGTAATGCGAGAGCTGACGCAGCTGCGAAGCAAGCAGCTTCAAACACAGAAACTTTACTTTTAGACGAGGAATTACAACCCTCTGAAATTTTAGACCTAGAAATGTTAAAAACAATGCAGACGCTTACTACAAAAGCAGAGAAACAAAATTGGGAAAAACGAGGAGCAATCCTTGAAAACGGGCTGTACATATCCAAAGTGAAAAAAACAATTTTGTCGTCTAATTTGTTTAGATATGCAGCTTTGTTGAGCCATGGGCAGTGCCATGTCTCAACAGGGGGGATTGAACAAATGTGATAACAAAAAGTACTGCCTTGTCATTGTAGATATGATTTCCAAACGGGTGGAGGCCTTTCCGACCAAAAATCCGGATGCAACAACAGTGGCAAAAGCCCTCATAAAGGAGATTATTCCTAGATTTGGCATACCGGAAAGAATTTATAGTGACAATGGTACACATTTTGTGAATCAAACCATACAACAGTTGGGACGCTTCCTTGGGATTTCCCTTAAGAAACATTGTGCTTATCACCCTCAGTCTGCAGGACTGGTGGAGAGGCACAATGGAGTCCTCAAGAACAAATTTAGGAAGTTAGTCAATGAAACCCAAAAGAACTGGGTGCACTGTCTGCCTCTGGCGCTGCTGAGTATGAGAACAGTTCCAAATACAAAGGGTTTAACTCCTTTTGAAATGGTGTTTGGGAGAGAATATTATGTACCTCAGTGGAAAGCTCTCATGCCTGCAGACCAGGAGGCTGATAGTTCACTAGTTAGTTATAGGAGTTAAAAACTGATGGCAGATTATAAGGGATTAAACATAAATTCAAAATTCTACTAAAGGAGATTATTCCTAGATTTCACAAAATGTGTACCATTGTCACTATAAATTCTTTCCAGTATGCCAAATATAGGAATAATCTCCTTTAGTAGAATTTTGAATTTATGTTTAATCCCTCATAATCCCTTATAATCTGCCATCAGTTTTTAACACTTACATTAATTGTAATTGTTGTGCATTGCATTTGTATTTGTCTACTGTGATTTTAATAATGTTTAAGTATGTCTAATACCTACTGTAATCTATATTGTCTGGAGCTTTTCTCCCCAGGACTCCATTGAAAACGGGTTCATTTTGGCCCAATGGACTATCCTGGTAAACCAACTGCAAATAAAATAAAATAAATAAATAAATAAAAAATGAGGAAACTGTTAACAAATAAATCTCTCTTGCAGTTTAACACTTTTTCAGAAAGAACAGACCAGACAGACCAGACCATTGGAAGCGATTTTAGCCCCAGGGTCCTGGATCTGGGTGAAGGTAACAAATAGGAAGAATTGGGCAAGCCCGAAGTGGGAAGGACCGTACCAGGTACTGCTGGCCATGCCTACTGCAGTCAAAATAGCTGAAAAGTCATCTTGGATCCATTTGATGCACTGTAAACCGGTAAAGAACTTTCAACTTGATAAAAACATTGTAACTGTTACGCAACAAGAACAAAATGGCCAAAGAGAGAAATTCAGACCAACCTCAAAAATGTTGCATAATCATCTTAGAGTGTACACTTATTAACTGTACTTGTGATGATTTTCTTTTTGTTGTGGTTCTTCCTTTCTTCAACCACACGA
>NC_056729.1:1643535455-1643537955 GCF_019279795.1 Protopterus annectens | reverse complement strand
GACTGGCAATGCTCATCCTGAATTGCTAAGACGCTGGCAAATACTCAACATAGAAACCAGTATAAACTATATGAAGCTCATGAATGAATATTTTTTACCTGATGAGCAAACTTTGTGTGAATCCATTAAATTAAGACAAAAGGAGTTATATAAAGACTTTAAAGATACTTTAGTGGACTGTAAACTAGAACGTATTATTGATAATGTCTCACTATATGAGAAAAGGTTATATGAACAGAAGAGGCATAAGCTTGTGAGGGGCACTTTTGATTTCTCTGACAATCAGGTTTTTACCTGGCCTAGGTTTTCTGGTAATAATGTAAACAATTTTAATGATAATAGTGGCATGAATGTACCCTCTGGTAATTCTATTCACAATACTAAGTCTGATACAGTCACAGAGGTATTATTGAGTAGTCAGAACACCATAACTGAGAATGTAATTGATGCTCATGCATTGAATGTGAATGTTGTTAATGATAAAATGGAGACTGTGAATACGCTGAATACTCCGACTAATAATGTATTAGTAAATGAACAACAAACTCAACAACAGGTGGTACGCAGTAAAGTACGTAATACCATCAGTGCTAACCTTGATCATAAACTACCACACCCTTTCCCCATAGCAGAGCAGCGATTCAAGGGAAGGGAACGCTCTATGAGCAGGGGCAGGCAAAAAAGAAAGGCCCCAACAAACGACCTAAGAGAGCCTACACTCAAGAAAATGTGGGAGAGGCTAACATAGTGCTTAACCTCTCACACAGACCACTGAGTAAATTTGAATTAGATGTATTAAACAAAGGCTTATCTTATGTTCCGTCTAAAATGAGCTCTGTCACAGAATCCATCCTAGATTTGAAAATGTTCACCAGGAGCCTACAATTGAAGGTGATGTTCTCAAGTTTTGACAATGCATCATACGGTCATGACATTAAGAAACCTAGCCTAATGATACCCAATTTACATCCCACCATCGATGTATTCAGTAGAGCTGTTGAAAAAGAGTTATATTTATTACAGAAAAATTCTACCAAGCACCTTAAAAACAATTTAACTCCCAAACAACATCAGGCATTAAATGAACTCATGTCTGACAATAATATATGTATAAAACCAGCAGATAAAGGAGGCCCGATAGTCATTTTTGATAAGATAGACTATGAGGGCTATATGTTGGAAATGCTGAGTGATACCAACTTTTATAAAATGATATCACAGAAGGAAATAACAAGAGTTGCGAATACTGTATATAGCACATTAGAAGATATGTACAAATTAGGTATAATGGATCACAAGTTATACAACTATCTTGTGCTAGAAGAACCTACAATCCCCATAATAAAGGGATTACCTAAGATACACAAAGATCCGGTGAAACCACCACTTAGACCAATAGTATCAGGTCGTGGTTGGATCACGGAAAATATTTCCTTCTATGTGGAAAAAATGTTAAAGCCCTATGTAGCAAATAATTGTTCCATTTTAAGGGACTCTAGAATGTTTTTGTTGGATTTCTATGAAGCTACGAAAAGTTATTTTGAAAATACAGACCTATTGATGGTCACAATGGATGTTAAATCACTATTCACTAACATACCCAATGACCAAGGTCTATCATATATGCAAACATATTTAACCACTCGTTCAAACATGTCTCTATGGTGCACTTTTTATGTACTTTACTAGAATTAGTTTTGGAAAGCAATGCCTTTCTGTTTCTAGAAACTATATACCTACAAAAGAATGGCGTAGCTATGGGCACTGCATGTGCCAATAGCTACGCCAATTTAGTAATGGTCAACTGGGAGGAACAGAAATTGTTTAACTTAGAAAGTTATAAGAAACATGTCATCTTCTACAAGCGTTTTGTAGATGATCTTTTCTTCCTTTGGAGAGGCAGTGAAGAAGAACTACATATATTTGAGAAGGAAGTGAATACACTGACCTCATTTTTAAAATTTACTATGACTTTCTCTGACAATATGATATCTTTTTTGGATATAAACATCTGGCGTCTTCCCAATGGTGGGTTTAATACTAGTGTTCACAGGAAGGCTTGCTATAAAAATAACCTATTAAATAGGAATAGTATGCATCCACCACACATCTTTAGAAATGTAATGAAAGGCCAGGGTATGCGATTATCCAGGCTGACACTTAATGATGAAATATTTGAACATGAACTGAGGGACATGGAATTAAGGTTTGGTGAAGAAAACTATAAAATCAAAGAGATAAATGACACATTTAATGAAGTTAGGAATCTGAGACAAAACAGGGCGGTACCCATTTTCTCAGAAGCTGGTGCCATGGAATACAAGAAGGATACTAATTACACTTTGCATAATAAAAATGATATAGTTAGGTATATTGTTCACTATACACAGGATATCCATTCTATCAAAGAATTAATTATTAAATATTGGGAAATTTTGAGGTTAGATCCTGATGTATCTAAACATATTGGCGAACTTCCTAATTTTACCTACAAAAATAA
>NC_056729.1:1643502955-1643522955 GCF_019279795.1 Protopterus annectens | reverse complement strand
GCTGCTCCCCCCTGAGGAAACAGAAAGGAAAAAGGAAGCAACAGAATTAGTAGGAAGCTAGCAGGGAATACTGCTGGAGCTAGCAGGTGAAAAGAATTAGAAGCAGGCAATTACACAGGCAGAATAGTAGCCCAGCCCAGCACTTAAAACTCTGCAAACAGCAGTGCAGGATGTTTCTCTCGAGAGACACTGCAAGACAGGAGTAAGCTATTAGAAGTGAAAACTGAAAAAGCTGAACTCAGAGCAGAAATGCTAGGGGCTGCCATAGCTGTCATAATGAGACATAGGCGACTTGCTGAGGGTGGTGACAATGCAGATGGTGCCAGACAACCCACAGTGAGGAGATGGAGAAGAGTGTACAGGCCCAGGGTCACCTACCATGGTTTACATGAGCTGGAGATAGTAGAGCACTATAGAGTGGACAGAGAGCTCATGCAGCAAATAGTCGAGCTGTGCAGGCCACGCCTCACACACAGAACCAACAGAGGGGAACGCATCCCAGTGGAAACCAAGGTATGTGTTGGCCTAAGAATACTAGCAACAGGTACCTTCCAGAGACCAACTGGTGATATGATGGGGATATCACAGGCATCAGCCTCCAGGGTACTGCACCAGTTCCTGGATGCCATGTCAGCACATGTCAGTGATCATGTATATTTCCCCAATGCCCGTGAGGTATTGGCCAGCAATATGCGTCTCTTCCAGCAAGTAGCGGAATACCCTGAGGTAGTGGGTGCAATAGACTGCACGAACATACGCATCAAAGCACCAGCCGGTGAGCGGGGTAGGGCCTACATTAACCGCAAGGGCTTCCCCTCCATCAACTGCCAGGTCGTGTGTGATGCCCAGGGCATAATAATGAATGTGTGTGCTGGCTGCCCTGGTAGCTACCATGATTCCCACATCTGGCATTTGACGCAGGTGTACCAGACATTTGCCAATGGGGACATCCCACACGGACATCTAGTGGGGGATGCAGGTTATGCACTGGAGCCGTGGCTGATGACACCCATCAGAAATGCACACACACCTGAACAGGAACGCCATAACGAGGCACACGTACAAACACGTAATGTAATTGAGCGTGTGTTTGGGCTGCTCAAGTCACGGTTCCGGTGTCTGGACACATCTGGTGGAGCCTTGCAGTACTCACCAACTACATGTTCCCAAATTGTCATGGTATGTGCTATGCTACATAATATGATCTTGCGAAAACAGCTGCAGCAATACCAGCATAGGGCTGGGCCAAACAGCCCCCCACCATTGCCAAGGCCATCACAAGCAGAGCGTGACTCGGAGGAGGAACAACCTGAGACTGCCCCAGTAGGCAGAAGGAGGCATGCCCAGTATGCCCTGGCCTTGGCAAAGAGGCAATGCATAGCACATATACTGGCTCAGTAGGAACCCTGGGAATGATACCCCTCTCTGACTCACTCAAATAATAACAGGGATGCCTAAAATGACATGACCTGCTCACAAACATGTACAGGGAGTGTAATATGTGCATCCGACAGAGGCAGCCCTGCAGCACCACCTGAGGCATGAATGCCATGTGTTAAGTAATGTAACACCATGTACTATATGCACACTTGAGGACCCTGACTAACATCCACCCTCACCAAGCATGAAGCCACAAAATGACGATGGGATGATCAATTGCAATAACTGGCTGAAGTAATGCAGTTAGTCAAAGGGGAGCCAATGTGTTTCAGCCTGGGAAGACATGCTGAGCATGACATGATGCACCACCTGCTAGGGGTGGCGTGCACCTGTCAGTCCAGGCCGCATGGATACTGGCAAAGGCTGTCAGTGCCCACAGCGTGCCCTGAATAGGTAAGTCTCAAAACACAAACCCACCTTCATAGGTACCACAAGGGATAGGAATCTAGATGTAATGCTACCCAATGCCAGAAGTCTAAACAGCAAGATGCGTGCAGTGTAAATTGACACAGTATGGAGAATGTTGATATCTGTCCTGTAATAGAAAACTGGGTCAAGGCTCACATCATCACCTTAACACTACCAGGTTACACCTCATACTGTGCTGTACAGCCTCAAAACATGGAACAAGCTACAAAAGGAGGGTGACTAGCAATAATTGTCAAGGATAACCACACCCCCATGTTGGTACCACAACAAGAAGCAGCATGGATTAGCCATGGTCAAGTACCAGTGGCTAAAACTGCCTCCCAGTATATAGCCTGCTGCAGACTACTGTCCTAACACCAGGAACTGCACCTGGCCTATGTTGGAATACATGAATATATCAAGCCCCCCAAACCACATTATATTGGTTGACTGAAAATACCCAGACATACACTGGGAGCATTATATTAGCACCAACACAGTAAGAGAAAAGTTCCCAGAATCCATATACCAAAATGCCCAGGAACAACGTACCACTCCCACAAGAGGGGTAAGCATACTGGATGTGATAATCAGCAACATACGTACTGGATGGCAAGATGAGAAGTGTATCCCTCACTGGTAAGACCAGACCATAGAGTAATCACACCGGATATACACGTCCTGACCAAAGTCCCTGGACAGAAAATCACAGTGAAAAACATGTGTAAAGCATAAGTTGCACCCCTCCAAACTGATGTGGAATCCACTAAAGGCCCTGTGCAGGTGCAGAATATGGGACACACTGCAGAGCCTGTTATACAGGCATTCCATGAACACAGCCAGGAATGCTTGGATTATGCAATCACAAATAACAACAAGACACAATGCCATACACACAGGCATCTCGCATGCTGGACTCCAGCCATTACCAAACCATGCAAGAGAATGAGGAAGCTACTACATGATAGTGCAAACATAAAAAGGGAAGTAATCACTGATCAGTAGTATGGCAATAAAATATGTCCACACATACAATCCACTAAGGCCAGCCACAACAAGTAGAATCTGTGAATCCTGAGGCAATGTTACACCTGCCCCAAGTACACAAACAACCCTCAACTCCCCCCAATAAATACAAATATATGTGAAAGGTGCAACCATTTATCCAAACCGGAGACTGAGCTCCCCCAACTAAGTACTGTCAAAACTAGTCAGGAGGAGAAGGTAACCACATACACCACAAACCCAGTCCCACATAGACCTATCACAACTGTAAACCAAACACATAAACACAGAAAAACATTCCCGGAGGCCCTAATTACAAACACACCACACCAACAGAGGCCTCCAAAGCAGACCCCAAGCAACCACAACCTCCAAACGTAGCACATGCAACACATAGTACACAAAGCTGGTGTACCAAACAGTCACAGGCCAGAAGGAGAAACAACATGCCTGATACAGTTGTAATAGGTGTCTGTATAGGCAGACACACTGCTGTCCCACTCACCAGACTGAACAAGGGAAAGGGTACAGTAAGCTGCCTGTAGGCTGCCACAATATGCCACATAACACAAGTACGCAGGTCACCCCAAAGGAAGCAGGAATATGATGGACTCATTGTCCATGCTGGTGTGAATGACCCGAGATGTACCTCCCTGGACTACATGAAAAGAGGCATGGATGAGCTCTCTGAGTATGTACTCCAGGCCGGTATGACACTGGCCATTTGCAGTATCCAACCTTCACCAAGAATGATGCCACAGTACAAACACAGAATGATCAGCTTTAACAGGTGGCACAATTACAGCTGTCAGTCCAATAGGATCTAATGTCTGTCTGCTTGAGATGTCATGCATGACAAGCCATGCTGCTGCTCCAGGGATAGCTTGCACCTGTTACCCCTGGGCGTCTGGGTACTGGATAAGGCCTTTGCCACCTCCATAGAGCCGTACGTAGGCAAGGCCGAAAAGACTAACCCACCACCCTAGAAAACATAAGTGGTAAGAAACATAAGGGTAATGCTGACCAATGCCAGATGTGTAAACTGCAATATGCATGCTCCTGAGGCACTTCCCAGTATGGAGAACATCGATGTCTGTGCAGTGACAGAAGCCTGCTGCAAGCCTACTGACAGCGCACCAGCACTTCCAGGTTATACCTCATATCATGCGTTATGGCCCCAACACCTGGACCAAAACATCAAAGGAGGGGGAGTATCCATATGCAGCACAGACACCCATATGGCCAGGTAACTGACAATGCATGAAGCAGCGGAGACCACCCATGTGCACCTAACTGTAGTCAAAACTGCTTTACAGTCTGTAGCATGCGACATACCACCCTCTCACACACAGGAACCCCACCCAGACATCCTGAAGACACTGGACAGTATGAATGTCCCACCAAATACCAAACAAGGTACTCACAAATTACCACATAGGTGGTAAACCATTATGTATGCAAGGAGTAATCAGGGACCTAGGGACACAAGTCGACAGTAACCTGTCATGTGACACTCACAATGCCAATGTGGCTAGGAAGACTGTCTATATTGGACAATGTATCATGAAAGGATTCACATCTACATCAACAGAGGTCACTGTGCCCCTGTACTGTTCTCTTATCAGACCCATAATCTAGTACAATGACTCATATAGGATGTACCGTACCTGACACCTGCAGCGGTTAGGAAGACCATAAGGTACCTCACCAAGAGGATAAAGGGTGTCAAATATATGTCATATGCTGCCTGGCTGTAGACACCCCAGCTGAATGCAGTCACAAACTGCCATCACAGAGGCATTGTATGTCTGTTGTACAAGGCCATGTCCAACACAGGAGTAATGGACATGCTCCAACCCAGGAAATCAAAGCCATTGGAGCTGTGAGAGTGACAGATGTCAACCTCAACACATAATGAAATAGGATGTGCTGGAGGGACAGATACATAACCCAGAGGCTCCCCACACCCTGGAACAGGATCCCACTCCATGTTAGGCAGAGCCCCTCACTGACACCCCTCAACAGGAATATTGCCAAGTGGATGGATGATCGTAGATGTACACTGGGGGTCTTCACTGTGTCACGTCCAGACAGAGGCACAGTAAATAAACGGCCATAATATTCACATAGCAAGAGGCGGCGAAAGACGCACACACTCTGGCTAGGCTTACTAATGCCCTAGGGTGGATAGCCTAGTATGAACCTATGAACTTATGAAGATACAAATTGTACAGGACACTAAGGATAATCACAAGGCTTACTCAACTGATGGTAGGAACCATGTTGGGAAGTCACAGATATGCTTCAAATCACACAGATATTACAAACAACATACCAAACACACACACATATTGCCAACATACAACCTGACAGGTGCAGTGCAAACCCCCCCCCCAGAATGCAAAATATCTATCCCAGCAGACTGCTGGCCCCCTGACATTGCAGATGCTGAGGTAACAGCCATCATCTACAAAGCAAAACACACAGCAGAAAAGGTATGAGATGGTGTCCTGGGCTGAGGCCAACATGGAATCCAAGAAAAATGGAATGCCAAATCACAGTACTGCTCAATGTCAGCCTTACCACAGGATATGTACCCAAACAGCAGTGTACAACAACAGTGGTCCTTCACAACAAAGGTGTTGCCTGAATGGATACTGCAAACTACCACCCCAGGATCCTGACAAGCTTGGTCTGCACAGCTATGGAAAGGATCAGCATGTACCGCAGACATAAAGCTATCGGGGACCTACTGACAACAGACCCTACCCAGTGTGGCTGTCGTAAGTGCAGATCCTGCCCCTAAACATGTTTGACCCATTTGAAACCGTCATTAAGGTCATCGATGAAAGCAATGTGGTCCACACAGCGTAGGTGGACCGTGCAAATGCTTCCAGACAATACCCTATGTGTTCAGTATGGATATGTTCACCAGCTTAAATATAAACCCCTATGTCAGTAGAGGGGTTGCAAACCAGACCAAGGACAGAACTGACATGGTCAGACATGCTGCATCCATGTCAGACTACAAAGCAGATATAAGTGGCATCCCACAAGGCTTGGTCCTGGGACCTCCCCCGTTCCGTATATATGTCCCATAGGTACAGGCCAACATGGAAGGACTGTGACTGAACATGTATGCAGAGGAGTACAAACTGCCCACCATATCTGACCCCCAGCTGACACAAGCAACCCACAAAAGGGACACATAGAAACAGACAACTGGTGCCATAGCCATGTCAACAAGCTAATTGCAGAAATGTGTATAGACAACCACCGTGGATATACAGTAAGTGCCCACCAATTACCACACAGGTGTTAACCCATTATGTACCTAACATGTAATGAGAGACCTGGGGACACAAGGTGATAGATATCCTGCATTGGACAAACATGTGGCTGTAGTGTTCACAGAAACATACCATATACCCACCCAGTCATGAAGGTTGTCAGATCTAGATAAGGGGAGGTCACTGTGGCTCTGCAGTCATCCTTCATCAGCGTCACAATTGACTACAATAGCCCCTGTGGGATGTACCTCAGCAGACACCTCCATCAACTGTAAAGTCCACAACAGTACCTCACCAGGAGTAGCAAAGAGCATGAACAGATGCCATGTGTTGCCTGATTAAACAAACTGCAGCTCCACACACTGCCATACTGCCCACCCAGAGGCAAGCTGTGCCTGATGTATGAAGCCATGTCCAAGCTGGAATCAATGAACATGCTGCACCTTGTACAATCTGAATGGCAGTGAACTATGCACATGAGAGACCTGAACCCTAGCACTGACATACATAGGACAAGCTGTAGTGAATAATCCATAACACAGAAGCCACCCCCACTCTTGAGTAAACTCCCAGTACAGGTTAGCCAGAGAGTCACCTATCGACACCCCTCAAGAGGAATCCTGATGAGTGGATGGGAGATGGTAGGTTTACCCTGGGTATCACTGTTATGTCACAGGTAGACGGAGGCACAGTATACTAACCATGACATATGTCATGGCAAACTCCAGTTACAATGTGTGTCGAAGGACAAACACACTCTCTGACTAGCATCAGAAATGGCCTAGGGAACATCGCTAGTGTTTGCCAATGTCCACCTATGTTGTGGAATACACTACCAATGTTGGACAAGCCTGGTGTAGGTAGTCCATATCTGAACATAATGCAACATGGTCATATGTGCACAACTGGCCACTACACATTCTGTTGTGCTCACTATGAAGATGTCAAGCAGTGATAGGACTAAAGTCCAGGATACTGTCCACCACAGTGAAAGTACTGAACCAGTACACTATATGGTACTACAGTGTTAGGTCATTATGAAAGGATGTTGACAACTGTATGCAAAGTATCCCATGCAATCCCTGCAGGCACAGTATAATCCCTGTTGTGGTCAGACACAAAGCAGTTGGCCAGTAAGTACACAACATGACACCCAACACACAACCATAAACGTGAGATATTGTTGAAGTTCACACTCACCCAAATATGTGGTGGACTGCAGAGTTCAACATATGGAAAGCTCACACTGGGCATGCTCGCACACTTTGATAAATGATGCATATGTCAGACAACATGCCATGGAAAGGCTGAACTGGGCATGCTCACACACTTAGGCCATATCTCCATTTAGCAGTTGGCCACACATATCTGGTATTTGTACGTGTCATTCCAGGAACAAACCACAACACAGCAATCTGCCCTTGCACACAGTAAATGACTACAGAGACATAAGTGATATAGTGGATCGCCCTCATATTCAAACATCTTCCACAGATACACAAGTTGTTCATAGGAACAGGGAATGCTATGGCAATAAAGACCTGCAAACAGTCTAACAGCAACAAATATTGTGCATCTGACAATTAAACATATGGGTGTAGAGGTCAATACTAGGCTGTTTGCCCTAGGGAATGCAGCTTAGCCAGAGTGTGCTTGGCATCTGCATCCCCAGTACAGTAGGCTACTGTGCCACTGTAAAGTAGGTCACATAAGGCAACGTGTGAGGCTAGTGTGCTGTGCCTCTGTCAAGCAGGGGCACAGTGGAGATCCCAGGGTTTGAATGTGCTAAGCCACATCCATGTTGTTGGTGTGTGCTGGAAGAGGGTTGCTGAGGACCTCTAACAGTAAGCGGGCATCAATAACAGACTGAGGGGAGCCCTATCTGCATTGTCTGGACAATTCCACTGTCAACACTGTGTCTACCTCTTTATCTCTACTTTCTTTACTCTCTGGACATTCCTACCGGTCCTTTCCCTGACCTCCATTCAATTTTTTCCCCGTCTCTACTTGGTTCCGCCCACCCACTCCAACACCACTCCTGCCCTGCTTCTGGGCCGCCCCTATTCTTTGGTAAGTTTACATATACCCCATCCTGTCTCTGCGTCACTCCCTTTACCATCTTGTACCTCTCTGGGTCTCTGGCTGCTGTGGCTGCTGTTCTGCAGGCTTGCTCTAGTAGGTATACTCATACGGAGATACCGTATTTCTAATTAAGGATGTATGTATATTGTTGCCCATACCTGGGTTTCACTGCTTTATCCTGTTAAGGTTACTGTGCTTGGTATTTTCTACTAGAACGCCTTAGCGTTGTGATCCAACGTGCACATACTGTATATAGTAGCTTAATGCGCACTTACTCCGTATGCATTTAACTTCTGTTAGCTCATTGTATCTAGCGTTTGATTAGACTTAGAGGATGTTATCACTGTGAATGCGAACAACTGAATTATTACTGCTGTAATTGCTGTTACACCATTTTCATGTTATTTTACCTGAATGCTTTAGCGTTTGTTTAAACTTAGAGGATTTAAGCACTGTGAAAGCGAACAACTGATTTGTCTTAGCTCTGATTGCTTTAGTGCTCCAACGTGCACATTCTCTATACATATTTAACTACTGTTCTCCGTGTTATGTCTAAATAAGTTATTTCTCTTGGTACATAAAGTTAATGTCCGTTTTTTTACTCACTTTGTACATGTGTTGGTGTTACCTAACTACTAGGTGTTTTCAAACGAGATTACGCCTCCTGCTCGTGTGATTTAGCAAATCATCACCTTTTTTAAATGTGCTAGGTCGCCTAATGCTTTATGTCTAATGTAGTGCCCGAAATTGTTTTTAATAAACAACGCACTGTTTGACTGTTAGGTAATTATATTTAGTTTTTAGGCTCATTACTCGTCCTTTGTTACTACTGGGTCTTTTCAGTGTGCTGTACCTATTGTACCACAGCCATTTAAACTGCGCCACTAATGCGAAGCTCTCCCACGTGTTTACTTAGTATTAGTGTGGAGGAGTGCATAGCTGGCAATACTAGGATTACCACACCATAGGTACGATACTCACTACAGCAGTAGTCTTGCTGAGGACACTGCTGTTCCACCATTTATAACTTTTTTCTGCAGTTGGCTGACGCTAAACAGCCAATGTACTCCCAACATAGCTTAACTCCCCACTGAGAGTTAAACACGGACTACTGTATTTCGCGCTTTAGCGCGGAAGTGGTTATCAGGTGTCCTGCTTCTCACATCTCCCTCCTTTAGCGACTCCTATTTTACTGCTGGGATGTCCCTTTTGTTTATTTAATTTCCCTGGTATTGGTCCACTAGCTATATTAACTGAACTTAGCCTTATTTTTTCTCTAGTCCAGCTCTCTTAAAGTAGCGCTATACCTGCTGTTTGTATTGTACTCCCCCCCCCCGATACATATAATTATCTGACCTGCCTTCCATTTACTGTCCTACTGAAGGGAGTTGTATATGTTTTACGACTGTGTAATGTTACTTAGTCACAAGAGAGATAAAATATATGCTACCTTGTTTTAATATCTTATCTAGTTCTCTGTATTAGATTGTTTTACTACTTATACTTGATTACAACTGTTGCTTAATTTGTTGATGGGATGCTATTTCATTGAATACCTGTGCTAACACTGTCTCTTTTTGTTTTTCTTCTCCTTATTTTCTACCTTCTTTTTTCCCAAAGCTCTAAGCTCTAGCTCTACTCCTGCCCTAAGCGGCTCCTAACTTGTGTCTGACGAACTTGGCCTTCCTCCAGTGACTGTAACTTGAACTACATCAACCTACCCTGTCCATTCTAGGAACAGAAAGTATGTTTGGGCTCCAATATTGTTGATGTGTTTGACTCCCATTGGGTCCCCTAAAAGAGTTTACAACTGCTAGTTCTCCAGCCTCAAACAGCCAGCTACCTCTCGCTCCTTACCTCCCCCCCCCCCCTTTTTTTGTACTCACTTCTCTTCCAGCTACTCTTTTACCTTATGTTTTCCCCTTACCTCCTCATTTTCCTTCCTCGCTTTTATTCCCCTCCCACTATCCTTTCCACCTGAACTATAAAGCTACTACCTTGCTGCTACCTTGGCTCCTTCTGGCCCTATTCAGACTGTAAAGCTCATCACTGTCCTTTTTCTTAGTAACCCTTCTTAGTAACCTCCACTTTCTACCCTAACAGCCTATCTATCCGCCTTCTTATCTATTTCTGACTCCTTATCTGTAACCTGCTTTTTCCCTATCTCACCTCTCTCTGTCCTCCTGTCCTCCTGCTGTATGCTTTACACTACCTCTATATTATCTAACACTGTTTAACTTACTGGTGCTCTCTAGTCCTATCACTACCCTTTCCTGCTATACTACCTGCATCTCTGATTGTCTCCTTTCTCATCTCTTCTTCTGTGGTTTTTCCATCTGCTTCGCCTTCTGTGGGCTCACTCCGCCCTCCCTACCCCATTCCCACCCACCCCAGGGTCCCATTCTTATAGCTCCCCAGCCACACCCCTATCACACCTATCCACTCCTTCTCCTTCCCCTGCATTTTCTTGCCCACCCCTCAACACACCCCTTATACTCTTACTTCCTCTTTGTCTTCTACTACCTTTCCCACTAGTTCAGACTCTCTCTCCTTTCTATATATCTCTTTTCTCACTCCACCCTCCTTACCAGTCTTACTCTCTATACACTTCAGTATACTGCAGTTCTCACCCAACCAATAGTATACTGTAGTTCTCCTCTACCTTCCTAGCTGACATACTTCCACCTATATTCTTACCTCCTATATCTTTCTCTCTGATTTCTCCTTTTCTTTATCTCTATACATAATGACTTCCTACTATCCAACACTTCTTACTCTATCAGTCCTACTCTTAACCTCCCTATTCTCTACTTACCAACTTACCTTCTTTGAAAACTCACTTACAATCCTGCCTAATTTCACAAAAAAAGAGACCTCAACCATATACACCTTCACACCCTACTCCAATGCTACAACCACCCCTAACTATCTTCTTCCTAAATTTCACAGACTATCTCACCTCACCTATATCCTACTCTCAGATAAAAAACCTAAACTTTTAACCGTTTTAAATAGTAACATAACAACCAAACTAGGAAATCCCACCTTACTAGATGGTGACATACACCCCAACCCAGGCCCAACTGACCCCTCACCTCAACTACACTCTTCTAATCTCACTAATAAATTCCTCATAGGGCACCTTAACATTCAAAGTTTAAACAATAAAATACCCCACCTTCATGCCCTCCTTGACACCTATTCTTTTGACATTCTATGCCTCTCTGAAACCTGGCTAAAATCAGGCACTAAGGACTCTGAAATAATACCCCAAGGCTATAACATACTTAGACAAGACAGAACAAAACGTAAGGTGGTGGGGTAGCAATCCTTTTAAAAATCATCTTAACATCACTACTCTACCAACTTGTCCAAACCAGGATAGCAAAATAGAAGCCATCACAACTAAACTCCAACTAAATGCTAAAAAAGCCCTTTATATCATATGCATGTACCTACCTCCAGGCAACAATATTCCAATATTAGAAGACTTTCTTAGTTGGGTTTCAACCACCTACCCACAGGAAACTATAATCCTAGGCGACTTTAACATAGACTGGAACAATATTAATGCTGAAAATCCCTCCTCCCATATTAACCTCCACAGCTTCTCCCAAACAATCACCTCAACTACTAGATTCAATAAGCACAGTAAAAGAGAAAGCATATTAGACTGGATACTCACAAACAATGTTAACAAAATATATAAAGTAGGTACCATGCCAGATGAAGTCAGTGATCACTTCCTAACTTATATCTCTAGAGAAAAGTCAGATTGTTTAAACACCCCAAATATTAGACAAATTCGCTGTACCAAGCATTTTAACAAATACCTTTTTCTAGCTGAACTTAGCGCTTGTAACTGGAATTCCCTAAAAACACTGCCTCTTGAGGATGCAGCTTTATTCTTTAATACTACTTTCTTATCCATTCTTAATAGACATGCTCCAGAGCGTTCCATTAGAATGAAATCAAAAACAGCCCCATGGCTTTCTAAAGAAACTAAGAAACTCATCCTCACTAGAAATAAAGTTTGGACCAAATGGAGAAGCCATAGAAATAACCCAGATTTTCTTCACTACCGCCAGCTTAGAAATCAGACTAAGAAATCAATAATCTCTGACGAAAAGAAATTCTACTGTGAACTTCAGCAAACTCATCTTAACAATTCCAGACAATTTTGATTATCAGTAAATAGACTCCTCTCACCAGGTACAGCCAAAACTCCCTCCCCACTAAATGCCAACCCTGACACCCCTCTCCAAACTGCAAATACTTTTAATTCTTTTTTTTTCCGAAACTATTCAATCCCTAGCTAGACAAATGAACACCAACAACTACCACCCCCCATACAACCCACCTAAATCTTCTCACAATTTCTCTCTAAAACCTATATCTACCTCTTACATCTACAGACTCATTCACAAACTGAAACCATGTACACCTTCAGCTGATAAGCTCTCGCTTCCTCCAAAAGCAGCCAAAGAAATTGCATACCCAATATCCATACTCATAAACAGAACTATCCAGGAGGGTTCCATCCCAAACATCTGGAAAGTCTCCCATATTATTCCACTACATAAAGGTGGTAATTCTATTGACTACTCCAACTTTAGACCAATTGCTCTCCTCTCACCCATAGCCAAAATTATGGAGAAATGTATTCACCAGCAACTAGTACAATATCTCTCTCTACACAACATTATAGCACACTGTCAGCATGGCTTTACACCTCATCACAGCACCACCACCGCCCTTCTTTCCTTTACAGATACTATCTACAAAAATCGCAACAATAATCTTCTCTCTTCTGCTCTCTTCATTGATCTCTCAAAAGCATTTGACATGGTCAACCACTCTCTCTTAACTAACATTTTTCAATCTCTTTCATTTGATAACCTAGCTATTAAATGGTTTACATCATATCTTAACAACAGACAACAAGCAGTCATATGGGAAAACCAAATCTCTACTCTTTTGCCAATTTCCATCGGAGTTCCTCAGGGCTCCATTCTTGGTCCTCTTCTCTTCTCCCTCTTCATCAATGATCTTCATTCTGCTATCCCACAAGCAACCTGCATTCAATATGCAGACGATTCAACCCTTATTTGTTCTGCTCCATCCCCTACAGAACTGATCTCACTCACCCAAAATGTATTTAATACAGTTGAAACATGGTTCTCTAAACGATTCCTCCTACTAAATGCCAAAAAAACTAAACTTCTCCTTTTTACCCCCACAACTCGGACCCCCCCTTTAAACTTCTCCATCTCCTCAAACACTAACACCATCATCTCTCCTGATTCTACAACAAAACTGCTAGGAATAACCATAGACAATAATCTCTCCTTCGATCAACACATTAACAACACCATCAAATAAGTTAACAGAAAAATAGGATCCCTTTATCGAATTAAACCTTTTCTAACCCCAGCAACTAGAAACAAGATAGCTCAATCCCATCTCTTAGCCACTCTACTATATGCCTCCCCTATTTATACCAACCTTAAGAAATGCAATCTAACTAAATTAGCAACCTGCTACAACAATATAGCTCGCTTCGCAACTGGTAACCCCTTCAGAACCCATCATTGTCTTAACTTAAAACTTTTAGGCTGGCTTGAATTCCAAAACTACCTGCAAATCCCTCATCTCTCTATTGCCCATAGTATACTACACCAACCTGACAACACCCCTATTCTCTCTCAACTGATAATCCCTTATAACAATCTCAACTCTCTGCGCTCTTCTCACAAACTGAAGGCCAAATCAATTAAGTCTAACAACTCTGCTGGTGACTGTCTCTTCACAAATACAGTAGGTAGAAATTGGAATCTTCTACCTAGTGATATAACTCTGACTACATCTTTGCCTCTTTTCAAACAGAAAATTAAACTGTACTTCCAAAACCACTGGCTCTGCTCCTGCAGTACACCTGACTAACTTACCCTATTTCTTAAACTATTACTCCTCCACTCCTTTCCTCTCTACTCCAACTCCTGTTTCTGATTCTACTACTATTAGAACTTTATGTATTATATACTTTTCTGCAAAATTTGTTGGAATTAACGAACAGTACATTTCTTTCCTCCGGAAAATTGTTTTATTACTGTTGAATATCTCTCTTGCAATGTTATATTCCCTATAAGCTGTATTTCTTAGTGATCTAGTTGTATGTAATGTATTAGTAGATAGTAGATAGTGGAGCTTTTCTCCTCGGGCCTCTGCTGAAAATGGACTTGTTATCCAGCCAGACTAGCCCGGTCAACAAATGTAAAATAAAAATAAATAAAATAAATAAAGTGTCATGCCGGTACTGTTCACAGATGTCCTCCTTCTGTGGGCTACAGCTCTGCAATGTATTAGCTCACTCTGTCTGTTGGACGGCTCATATATGGCTGGTGTACACCTGACAGGTGTCCTGTTGTGGAGCAGTCATGGGTATATGTGGGATAGCATGATCAATGCAAACCTTACACATGCTCATAGAATGCAATTGTCAAGGATTATGCAGAGTGGCCAGTATAGTCCCCCAGCATGGGTCCTTTGAAGTCGGCCACCCCAGTCTTCACAAGTGTAGAGTCTGCTTGTGCTAAATACAGTTTGTTTGCAGTGATAACCTTGCCTGGGGGTGGGGATGGGACATGGATGTCCAGGGAAAGGTGGGTATGGTCAGATGTCAACAATAGTTGTCTACCTCTGGTGTGGAACAGTGAGTATCCATGTTGCAGTTGGACAGGTGCAATATGTATTCCCCCATGTGGCTGTGGTGAGTGGTGTGTGTAATTGCAAGTGTGAGAAAACTGATCCTTTTGGCAAATACTACAATACACCAGATGCTGCATATTCCCCCAGTAAACACAGTAATGCAAATAGTGCGCTCCGCTACTGGGTCTATTACCACTGTCAGAGCACAGATAGGTATGTTTTGGAAACCCACAACTGCCACGCAGGTTAAGGCCACAATATGACCATGTGTGGGTTGTTGTTCATAACAATGCATGCCATTGCCTAAACCAGCAACGGCAATGCACACATGATGTATGTGTGTGACACATACACATATATACCTGTGACCTTCAGTAGTTACCATGTCTGACACGTGCCTCAAGTGGATAAATGGTATTCGCAATGCATAACAATATGACTGTGTCTTACTGTGCAGGCCACGTATGTGTCTATACAGTGTGGGTTGTATATGGTATAATACCTACAGCAGGGGATACACATCTGGTCTGGGCCATATAGTCTACATGTAGTCGATGAAAAGGTGCTGCATGTTCCCACCTGTTGTGGGAGTGGTAACATGTTCTTCCACTGCAATTCAGTGACTACATGCTGGGAACCTTTCAGCTAGGGGGGGTAGTAGGGTGTGTGTGTAATTGCAAGTGTGAGAAAACTGATCCTTTTGGCAAATACTACAATACACCAGATGCTGCATATTCCCCCAGTAAACACAGGGGATGTCACCACACTATCAGTACAGCTAAACAGGGCTACTTGCCCAGTAATGCCAATAGTGCGCTCCGCTACTGGGTCTATTACCACTGTCAGAGCACAGATAGGTATGTTTTGGAAACCCACAACTGCCACATGTGGTTGTGTCACACAGTATGACCATGTGTGGGTTGTTGTTCATAACAATGCATGCCATTGCCTAAACCAGCAATGGCAATGCACACATGATGTATGTGTGTGACACATACACATATATACCTGTGACCTTCAGTAGTTACCATGTCTGACACGTGCCTCAAGTGGATAAATGGTATTCGCAATGCATAACAATATGACTGTGTCTTACTGTGCAGGGGTCACATGCGGTATGTGTCTATACAGTGTGGGTTGTATATGGTATAATACCTATAGCAGGGGATACATATCTGGTCTGGGCCATATAGTCTACATGTAGTCGATGAAAAGGTGCTGCATGTTCCCACCTGTTGTGGGAGTGGTAACATGTTGTTCCACTGCAATTCAGTGACTACATGCTGGGAACCTTTCAGCTAGGGCGGGGGGGGGGTAGTAGGGTGTCTGCAATTGCAAGTGTGAGAAAACTGATCCTTTTGGCAAATACTACAATACACCAGATGCTGCATATTCCCCCAGTAAACACAGGGGATGTCACCACACTATCGGTACAGCTAAACGGGGCTACTTGCCCAGTAATGCCAATAGTGCACTCTGCTACTAGGTCTATTACCACTGTCAGAGCACAGATAGGTATTTTTTGGAAACCCACAACTGCCACGTGTGGTTGTGTCACACAATATGACCATGTGTGGGTTGTTGTTCATAGCAATGCATGCCATTGCCTAAACCAGCAATGGCAATGCACACATGATGTATGTGTGTGACACATACACATATATACCTGTGACCTTCAGTAGTTACCATGCCTGATACGTGCCTCAAGTGGATAAATGGTATTTGCAATGCATAACAATATGACTGTGTCTTACTGTGCAGGGGCTGCACACGGTATGTGTCTATACAGTGTGGGTTGTATATGGTATAATACCTACAGCAGGGGATACACATCTGGTCTGGGCCATATAGTCTACATGTAGTCGATAAACAGGTGCTGCATGTTCCCACCTGTTGTGGGAGTGGTAACATGTTGTTCCACTGCAATTCAGTGACTACATGCTGGGAACCTTTCAGCTAGTGTGTTGTAGCTACAGTAATGCTCATGCACAATGTTTGGCTGGATGCAGTCCAGCCATATAAAGACATTTCTTGAGACTGTCATATTGCCAGTGTTGTTAGGGAGGATAGGTGGGTTTCCTGTGTATGGGAGGGTTGTGTGTGCCAGGCTATGAACCAGAAGGCAGTCCAACACACTGTTAGCTGCTCATGGATAGGCTCTGATGCTTTGTGCTGTGCTAACAACCTGGAGGTGTGTGTATCTGTGGTGCCTTGAGATACCACACCCCCTGTCCATGTGTGTTACATGTGTAGGGGACGACAGGCATAGTATGAGGTATAACCTGGCAGTGATGGGTTGCACCTGTGAGCCATGAATCAGGAATCTGGTACTGCACAGATATTGCAGTTCACCATGCTGAGGACAGTCCAGTGCATGCATCTTGTGGTGTACACTGCTGGTGTTGTTTAGCATCACTGTTAGTGTCCTATCCAGTGTGTTACCTGCGGAGGTGGCTATGTAATCCGTGTCCTGCAGCAAAGGGCACTATGTGTGTATCAAGGGGCTTCGCCAATGTACAATGGCCCATGGGTGTCATGTGCAAGCTGCCCCTCGCAAATCATTGTGGCTTCCCTAGCATGTAAGCACACATTGACAGCCATTGGATACCCTATGAATGACATTGGAGATTGAGCAGACTGTAGACATAGAACACCCTTCCTACATATTGTGGTAGCATACCTGGTGAGGGTATGATGGCAACCAAGATCAGGCTCATACTGGCCCATGCCACATGCTGACAGATCCCTTCTATGTTCCCTATCATGTAGTCCAGGGAGGTATGTCTCAGGTCATCCATAGTGGCATGGTCAATGACTGAGTCATATGTGTCCATGCCTCTGATTGACCTGTATGCATGTGTTTTGTGGTGGACCATAGTGCCCCACAGGCATATCACTGTGACCTTCACCATGTACAGCCTGTTGAGTGGGACCCCACTGCAGCGGCCAAGAGAGGTACCTGACACATATGTAGCATGTGTATTGTGTAGCCCTACAGGCTGTGAGTGTGTGGCACACGGGATGTGTGTGCCATGTGTGGCATGTGCTCTGTTCCGACGTAACGTATGCCTGTGTGCCAGCTACGGAGGTGTGTGATGCTCAGGCAGGATGCTATTCTGAGTCTCCAAGTATGCCCCAGTGTGTTCAGATTGCTGTCAGTGTGGGTCTATGTCAGACTGGTATTGTAGTCACTGTAGTATGTCATACCACCTGACAGGGTATGGCAGTACTGGGTTCAGAGTGCTCAGTCCCCAGATTGGCTATGTGGTGGCATCCCACACATGTGTTGTACGTTCCTGGCCAGGGGAGAGGGTTGACTGCATACATGTGGCAGCTGTGACATTGCCACATGACTCACATAAACCACAACTGGACCATAGAGGTGATTATCAGGTTACCTTTGCACATGCTACCATAGTAGTGTGATTGCCATGGTGATTACCAACACATAGGGCCAATGGGGAACAACATACTGAAGGTGAGTATGTGTGGGTGTACTGCTACTGATTTCAGAGCACTGGCATATATGACTGCACATGTGGGTAAATGCCAGGTAAGTCATGTGCAATGTGTCACAGGCAATGTACATGCGAACAGGACAGACAGTGACGTTCTGTCATGTGGAAACTAGACATACGTATAGTACGCTATGCAGATGTCACTAGGAGTCCACAGAAGCTCTGTAACTCTGCATTGCAGGTGGAAGCAGTGTTCCAGGGAACCCCAAGCAAACATGCATGCAAACAAAGCTACAGTAAGCAGGGCTGGAAGTAGTCCATTGTCCAACAAAGAAGGGGTAACACTTACAGTAGGTAACAGTGCAAATATGTAGGCACTATCAACATGTACCCAGGAATGCACAGCTCATATGTCCATGGTAGAACTGATATTATGTCATAGTTAATTGTGATTTGCATTACATTGGTACTGCACACATATCAACATGCGCAAACATCCACATTGCATAGTCATTGTGGGCAACTTGCCACCATTACTGTACATGTCCATCATTGCGTATCACTACTTGCATTAGCTTCTCCCCTGTGCTACCTATGTATGTGGCTATCTGTTGACATCCTTACCACCGGTATGCAATAATGTGCAGCTGTTACACAATGGTACTTACTATGGGTGTAGATAACAATTCAGGACAGTCATACAGTTACTGCATCAGACATGCTGGGATATACACACAGTCATATCAGCACACTGTACTGTTACCAACATGATACTAGTAATACACTTCTATGTAGTCACCCTGTGCTTCAGCAACGTGTTTACCTGTTCCTGCACTGATGTTGGAGATTGCAGAAGGTGGCACAGTTTCATCATATGCACAGGGTGTGAATTAGGTATGTCTGAGTCTGCCACTGATACCACCAATTGACGTGTGTGCATGTGTGTTGGTGAGGGACAGCAGTACAGGGTGGGGCACTGTTGGTGCAGTGTGTGCATATATGTGGTAGCCCTAGGTGTTAACATTTCACATGTTTGTATGCATGCACACAGTTCCACCTCATGGCTGCCATATACTGGAGTTTGTGGACAGCCACAGACTGCACCTGGCAAGTCATACAGATCAGTGTCTGTGGGCATGGATACGGTACCTGTGCCTAGCAGGGGTGCTTACGTACCATATCCAGCACTAAGCCAGACTGGGTAATGTCATCAGAAGCGGGAGTGTGTTGACTGGACACAGGTCCCTGTTGGGACTGTCCAGAGCCACGTGCACGTGGTCTTCTGGGGCGTTCCAATGACAGCACAGACCCAGCATTGCTGGGGCTGCTGCTGGCACTATGGGGGTGTACGCGGGCATGTTGTCCGCGCCGACTGCCAGCTGCTGCTGTTGCTGGCATACAGCCACATTGACGCTGCAACTGTCCACCATTGCCCTGGCTCATGGACATGTGGTTGTGGAACTGCTGTAATATGTCCCCACAATGTCTGTCTATGATATCAGTGAAATTACGGATAGCATCCGCGATGTCATGCATACTGTCAGTCATGGCTGTGCGACATGCTCTCAGCTCCCTCAGACCCTGGTGTACCTTTCCATACACGACTGTG
>NC_056729.1:1643480455-1643485455 GCF_019279795.1 Protopterus annectens | reverse complement strand
ACGCCCCGTGTTGGGATTCCTAAAGAAGCGTGACTCGTCAACATAAATGCATTGTGGACAAGAGCCACATTTCCTAGTACCTCCCAAAAGCAAGGGTTCCCAGTAATCTGTCACCAAAGTTCTGATAACATAACCGTTGCTTTAAGTTTTTCATATTGCTAAATATAAAACTCGGTTTGTCACCCACTAACAACCTAGTGTTATTATCTACAGTTAAGATATTCCAATTATCTGTAATCACTTTTTAAAACTAGCAATATTAGATCCATAGGGAAGACAATGCCCATATTATTAGCAGACTTATTGATTTTGGTTACTTCATAACCTACATAATTGTCTGAAAAGTAGGGCTTAGCCCTACCCTTGCGCTCCATTAAAACTTGTGAAATCTCAAGTCTATCAAATATTCATCATAGCCCCTTCTCAGAAAGTATCGTTTAAGATTGACTAACTCTTCATCCAATAAAGAGTCATTGCTGCAAAGCCTACTGATTCTAAAGGCCTGACCTCTAACAATATTTGAAAAAGTTGATGGCTTATGCATACTACTTGCATGCAAGAAGGATGCTCTATAACAATCCTTCCTATTAACAGTGGTTTGATATTGTCCACTTATGTTCATAATCACTACGTCCAAAAAATGTATCCTGTCTTTAGATTGCACAGTTGAAAACTTCAAAAATGAACTACTGCTATTCACTCGGTCAAAGAATGCTGTCAATGATACACTGTCACCATGCCACACAAAAAATAAATCATCGACAAAACGTCTGTAGCATAGGACTTGATTACAATTCATAATGTTTTCCTGTTCCCATGCTATCATAACTAAATTTGCATAGGCATTAGCACAACTTGTGCCCATGGCAATGCCAGTTCTTTGTACATAATACTCATTACCAAACAGAAAAACATTGTTCTCTAATACAAGCTCAAGCAGTAGACAAATAAAATCAACCTTACATGCATTCATCCATTCACATTTCAATAATAGGTCCTTAACCATCATAATTCCAATGTCATTAGGAATACACGTAAATAAGGACTCAACGTCCATAGTGGTCAGAATATATTCTTTCGTCATGTCCAGACCATTAAAAAAGTCATAGAGTCCGGATAAAAAAATGCTTAGTGTCAATCAAGATGTTGTCGAAATGTTTCAGAACACATTTAAGTTCTGAATCTAAATAAATTGAAATCGGTTCAGTGGACCACCCAGCACCCGATACAATGGGTCTGAATGGTGGTTTATACGCATCCTTATGAACCTTAGGTAGGCCATATAACTTAGGTATTAAGGGATGTTCGACCTTAAAATATTCATACAACTCCTCATTCATCAGACCAAGGGACTTACAGTCAAGTAGTGTTCTATTAATATTATCAATAATTAAATGAACCTGGTCTAATTGTATCTTAGCATAAGCATCACATTCTAACATATTCCCCATACTGCTTAAATAAAAAGCTGTATCCATAAGGACCGTTAGGCCCCCTTTATCGGCCGTTCGTATGGTTATGTCCCTATTTAGTTGTAATTCCGATAGGGCCTGTCTCTCAGCAACAGTTAGATTATCAGTCAATTTAAGTTCATGGTTCCCAGTCCCTCCATACAACGAATTTTCAACTCCCTTAACAAACAATTCAACATTGGAAGGCGCATGTGGCACATAATTGCTCTTACGTTTCAGCGTACAAACTTGATTCCAGTTCTCTTTATCAAACATTAACTTCAAAGTAATGTTCCGTGCAAATAATTTTGTTGCGAGTAATTCATCACTAACATCTAAACCCATATTTGGTACGAACTTCAGACCTTTATTCAACAGGTCAACGTGATTTACATCTAGTGTAAAACTAGATAGGTTCCAAACTAAGTCGTTTGGTTCCATAATTTCGTCAACGTACATACCTGTTGACTGGACGGTTGATCTCTCTTTTTGGTGTTCTTCAATTCCTCTGGGTCTGAGTTCAAAGACCTCTTCCTCCCTTGACTGATGGGAAGTGGTACTAAAGGGAAGCTCTCACCGTGCGATTTTTCCACAGGAATTTTCCTTCTAACATCTGTTCCCAAGTCCAGGGATTTGTTAGTAGTTGGTCGCTTCTCCATGGCAGCCACATTATCAGCCGGCGTGGTGTAGACGGAAGAAGACCCTTCAGGGGACTGGAACGAAGTAGCGGGTACTCTAACATTATCCGAACTGGATTCCTTGTTCTCTAGATGTTGTATCCCAACTTCTATTGACTCTGTCAGTGCTCGCTCATTCTGCACTGTACGCTCACCCTCCTCCCTCGTAACAGATCTCTTCTGCCAGCATTTCGTTGTCGTCACATTGTTTGAAACAACGTCTCGCGTATGTTCATGTCTCTGTATAGGGTTCTTCGGCCATACAAACACGTTATTTCTTTCAAAATCCTGTAAATCTCTAACAAGCTTGTGTTTCTTTATTCCGATCAAGTTGGTCTCATATTTCTGTACTCTGTCTATCACGTCATGTAAAAACAGATCAGTTTGTTCATACCCATATACACTGTTCAATTCACTCTGCTGCTCAATAATCAAATCACGAAGGGAGAATTCTTCCGGTTGAAAAAAATCAAGTAGCAACCGCATATAGGCTTGGCTTGCTCCGATATTGATCTGTTGCCATTTGGTCAAAAGTTCGGGGTATAAGTTACCATATGTCGGCATATTAAGGATCCGAAGACCCCTAGGTATCACCTTGTGTTGTAGACTTGCTTCCAGGTGATACCTTTGACATGCCAAGCGTTTATACTTATAGATATTGTTCTCGATATCCTTCCTGAGATTTCTTACCAGTCTTTCATTAGTGTCTTCACTCATAGGTACAAATGTTGAATCATTAACCGTCACTTGTAACAAAGGGTTAGTATCAGTCATAAGAAAATTCCGCATTCTACTGAATGGTTCACTGTTCGGTGCTCTGTTGAAATCCTGCCTTGCTGTTTCCATGTGAAACGATACACAATAAGATAAATCCAAACACAAAAAGCCAAGAGCAAGATGAATTCAATAACACGACCCCAGTCCGGAAAGCAAGACAGGTGATGATAACTTATAGTCAGCTTCAAAAGTGATGAAAAGACTTCTAATTTATAAAAATAATAAATTTATTCAATTTATTGCAACACGAAATTATTGTTAGTAGCCTGATTAAAATAACTAATCACAGTAATAAAATGTGCTATAATACAAGCATATAAAAATCTAAAAACATTACTCTAACAGTATTTATAAGTGTTTAACTTACAAAACATATTTAAAACAAAATAAATCTATCTTATGAAATCAGAAATGAAGTAACTAAATATACAAAGAACAAATTTAAAACATATTTTAATCAGGCTACTAACAATAATTTCTTGTTGCAATACATAATGATTGAGAAATTTTTTACAAATCATTGCTGAATTGAGTGATGAATTTCATTGGTTGATTGGACGATTGATATAGTATATATATATCTTTTTGTTCAACAAGTAGGATGTCTGATGAAGCGGAGGTGAGCTCCGCGAAAGCGCTAACTTCTACTTTTATTTTGTGAATAAATTTATTATTTTTATAAATTCGAAGTCTTTTCATCACTTTTGAAGCTGACTATAAGTTATCATCACCTGTCTTGCTTTCCGGACTGGGGTCGTGTTGTTGAATTCATCTTGCTCTTGGCTTTTTGTGTTTGGATTTATCTTATTGTGTATCGTTTCACATGGAAACAGCAAGGCAGGATTTCAACAGAGCACCGAACGGTGAACCATTCAGTAGAATGCGGAATTTTCTTATGACTGATACTAACCCTTTGTTACAAGTGACGGTTAATGATTCAACATTTGTACCTATGAGTGAAGACACTAATGAAAGACTGGTAAGAAATCTCAAGAAGGATATCGAGAACAATATCTATAAGTATAAACGCTTGGCATGTCAAAGGTATCACCTCGAAGCAAGTCTACAACACAAGGTGATACCTAGGGGTCTTCGGATCCTTAATATGCCGACATATGGTAACTTATACCCCGAACTTTTGACCAAATGGCAACAGATCAATATCGGAGCAAGCCAAGCCTATATGCGGTTGCTACTTGATTTTTTTCAACTGGAAGAATTCTCCCTTCGTGATTTGATTATTGAGCAGCAGAGTGAATTGAACAGTGTATATGGGTATGAACAAACTGATCTGTTTTTACACGACGTGATAGACAGAGTACAGAAATATGAGACCAACTTGATCGGAATAAAGAAACACAAGCTTGTTAGAGATTTACAGGATTTTGAAAGAAATAACGTGTTTGTATGGCCGAAGAACCCTATACAGAGACATGAACATACGCGAGACGTTGTTTCAAACAATGTGACGACAACGAAATGCTGGCAGAAGAGATCTGTTACGAGGGAGGAGGGTGAGCGTACAGTGCAGAATGAGCGAGCACTGACAGAGTCAATAGAAGTTGGGATACAACATCTAGAGAACAAGGAATCCAGTTCGGATAATGTTAGAGTACCCGCTACTTCGTTCCAGTCCCCTGAAGGGTCTTCTTCCGTCTACACCACACCGGCTGATAATGTGGCTGCCATGGAGAAGCGACCAACTACTAACAAATCCCTGGACTTGGGAACAGATGTTAGAAGGAAAATTCCTGTGGAAAAATCGCACGGTGAGAGCTTCCCTTTAGTACCACTTCCCATCAGACAAGGGAGGAAGAGGTCTTTGAACTCAGACCCAGAGGAATTGAAGAACACCAAAAAGAGAGATCAACCGTCCAGTCAACAGGTATGTACGTTGACGAAATTATGGAACCAAACGACTTAGTTTGGAACCTATCTAGTTTTACACTAGATGTAAATCACGTTGACCTGTTGAATAAAGGTCTGAAGTTCGTACCAAATATGGGTTTAGATGTTAGTGATGAATTACTCGCAACAAAATTATTTGCACGGAACATTACTTTGAAGTTAATGTTTGATAAAGAGAACTGGAATC
>NC_056729.1:1643465455-1643475455 GCF_019279795.1 Protopterus annectens | reverse complement strand
ACTCTTCATCCAATAAAGAGTCATTGCTGCAAAGCCTACTGATTCTAAAGGCCTGACCTCTAACAATATTTGAAAAAGTTGATGGCTTATGCATACTACTTGCATGCAAGAAGGATGCTCTATAACAATCCTTCCTATTAACAGTGGTTTGATATTGTCCACTTATGTTCATAATCACTACGTCCAAAAAATGTATCCTGTCTTTAGATTGCACAGTTGAAAACTTCAAAAATGAACTACTGCTATTCACTCGGTCAAAGAATGCTGTCAATGATACACTGTCACCGTGCCACACAAAAAATAAATCATCTACAAAACGTCTGTAGCAAAGGACTTGATTACAATTCATAATGTTTTCCTGTTCCCATGCTATCATAACTAAATTTGCATAGGCATTAGCACAACTTGTGCCCATGGCAATGCCAGTTCTTTGTACATAATACTCATTACCAAACAGAAAAACATTGTTCTCTAATACAAGCTCAAGCAGTAGACAAATAAAATCAACCTTACATGCATTCATCCATTCACATTTCAATAATAGGTCCTTAACCATCATAATTCCAATGTCATTAGGAATACACGTAAATAAGGACTCAACGTCCATAGTGGTCAGAATATATTCTTTCGTCATGTCCAGACCATTAAAAAAGTCATAGAGTCCGGATAAAAAAATGCTTAGTGTCAATCAAGATGTTGTCGAAATGTTTCAGAACACATTTAAGTTCTGAATCTAAATAAATTGAAATCGGTTCAGTGGACCACCCAGCACCCGATACAATGGGTCTGAATGGTGGTTTATACGCATCCTTAGGAACCTTAGGTAGGCCATATAACTTAGGTATTAAGGGATGTTCGACCTTAAAATATTCATACAACTCCTCATTCATCAGACCAAGGGACTTACAGTCAAGTAGTGTTCTATTAATATTATCAATAATTAAATGAACCTGGTCTAATTGTATCTTAGCATAAGCATCACATTCTAACATATTCCCCATACTGCTTAAATAAAAAGCTGTATCCATAAGGACCGTTAGGCCCCCTTTATCAGCCGGTCGTATGGTTATGTCCCTATTTAGTTGTAATTCCGATAGGGCCTGTCTCTCAGCAACAGTTAGATTATCAGTCAATTTAAGTTCATGGTTCCCAGTCCCTCCATACAACGAATTTTCAACTCCCTTAACAAACAATTCAACATTGGAAGGCATGTGGCACATAATTGCTCTTACATTTCAGCGTACAAACTTGATTCCAGTTCTCTTTATCAAACATTAACTTCAAAGTAATGTTCCGTGCAAATAATTTTGTTGCGAGTAATTCATCACTAACATCTAAACCCATATTTGGTACGAACTTCAGACCTTTATTCAACAGGTTAACGTGATTTACATCTAGTGTAAAACTAGATAGATTCCAAACTAAGTCGTTTGGTTCCATAATTTCGTCAACGTACATACCTGTTGACTGGACGGTTGATCTCTTTTGGTGTTCTTCAATTCCTCTGGGTCTGAGTTCAAAGACCTCTTCCTCCCTTGACTGATGGGAAGTGGTACGGGAAGCTCTCACCGTGCGATTTTTCCACAGGAATTTTCCTTCTAACATCTGTTCCCAAGTCCAGGGATTTGTTAGTAGTTGGTCGCTTCTCCATGGCAGCCACATTATCAGCCGGCGTGGTGTAGACGGAAGAAGACCCTTCAGGGGACTGGAACGAAGTAGCGGGTACTCTAACATTATCCGAACTGGATTCCTTGTTCTCTAGATGTTGTATCCCAACTTCTATTGACTCTGTCAGTGCTCGCTCATTCTGCACTGTACGCTCACCCTCCTCCCTCGTAACAGATCTCTTCTGCCAGCGTTTCGTTGTCGTCACATTGTTTGAAACAACGTCTCGCGTATGTTCATGTCTCTGTATAGGGTTCTTCGACCATACAAACACGTTATTTCTTTCAAAATCCTGTAAATCTCTAACAAGCTTGTGTTTCTTTATTCCGATCAAGTTGGTCTCATATTTCTGTACTCTGTCTATCACGTCATGTAAAAACAGATCAGTTTGTTCATACCCATATACACTGTTCAATTCACTCTGCTGCTCAATAATCAAATCACGAAGGGAGAATTCTTCCGGTTGAAAAAAATCAAGTAGCAACCGCATATAGGCTTGGCTTGCTCCGATATTGATCTGTTGCCATTTGGTCAAAAGTTCGGGGTATAAGTTACCATATGTCGGCATATTAAGGATCCGAAGACCCCTAGGTATCACCTTGTGTTGTAGACTTGCTTCCAGGTGATACCTTTGACATGCCAAGCGTTTATACTTATAGATATTGTTCTCGATATCCTTCCTGAGATTTCTTACCAGTCTTTCATTAGTGTCTTCACTCATAGGTACAAATGTTGAATCATTAACCGTCACTTGTAACAAAGGGTTAGTATCAGTCATAAGAAAATTCCGCATTCTACTGAATGGTTCACTGTTCGGTGCTCTGTTGAAATCCTGCCTTGCTGTTTCCATGTGAAACGATACAATAAGATAAATCCAAACACAAAAAGCCAAGAGCAAGATGAATTCAATAACACACCCCAGTCCGAAAGCAAGACAGGTGATGATAACTTATAGTCAGCTTCAAAAGTGATGAAAAGACTTCTAATTTATAAAAATAATAAATTTATTCAATTTATTGCAACACTAAATTATTGTTAGTAGCCTGATTAAAATAACTAATCACAGTAATAAAATGTGCTATAATACAAGCATATAAAAATCTAAAAACATTACTCTAACAGTATTTATAAGTGTTTAACTTACAAAACATATTTAAAACAAAATAAATCTATCTTATGAAATCAGAAATGAAGTAACTAAATATACAAAGAACAAATTTAAAACATATTTTAATCAGGCTACTAACAATAATTTCTTGTTGCAATACATAATGATTGAGAAATTTTTTACAAATCATTGCTGAATTGAGTGATGAATTTCATTGGTTGATTGGACGATTGATATAGTATATATATATCTTTTTGTTCAACAAGTAGGATGTCTGATGAAGCGGAGGTGAGCTCCGCGAAAGCGCTAACTTCTACTTTTATTTTGTGAATAAATTTATTATTTTTATAAATTCGAAGTCTTTTCATCACTTTTGAAGCTGACTATAAGTTATCATCACCTGTCTTGCTTTCCGGACTGGGGTCGTGTTGTTGAATTCATCTTGCTCTTGGCTTTTTGTGTTTGGATTTATCTTATTGTGTATCGTTTCACATGGAAACAGCAAGGCAGGATTTCAACAGAGCACCGAACGGTGAACCATTCAGTAGAATGCGGAATTTTCTTATGACTGATACTAACCCTTTGTTACAAGTGACGGTTAATGATTCAACATTTGTACCTATGAGTGAAGACACTAATGAAAGACTGGTAAGAAATCTCAAGAAGGATATCGAGAACAATATCTATAAGTATAAACGCTTGGCATGTCAAAGGTATCACCTCGAAGCAAGTCTACAACACAAGGTGATACCTAGGGGTCTTCGGATCCTTAATATGCCGACATATGGTAACTTATACCCGAACTTTGACCAAATGGCAACAGATCAATATCGGAGCAAGCCAAGCCTATATGCGGTTGCTACTTGATTTTTTTCAACTGGAAGAATTCTCCCTTCGTGATTTGATTATTGAGCAGCAGAGTGAATTGAACAGTGTATATGGGTATGAACAAACTGATCTGTTTTTACACGACGTGATAGACAGAGTACAGAAATATGAGACCAACTTGATCGGAATAAAGAAACACAAGCTTGTTAGAGATTTACAGGATTTTGAAAGAAATAACGTGTTTGTATGGCCGAAGAACCCTATACAGAGACATGAACATACGCGAGACGTTGTTTCAAACAATGTGACGACAACGAAATGCTGGCAGAAGAGATCTGTTACGAGGGAGGAGGGTGAGCGACAGTGCAGAATGAGCGAGCACTGACAGAGTCAATAGAAGTTGGGATACAACATCTAGAGAACAAGGAATCCAGTTCGATAATGTTAGAGTACCCGCTACTGCTCCAGTCCCCTGAAGGGTCTTCTTCCGCCTACACCACACCGCTGATAATGTGGCTGCCATGGAGAAGCGACCAACTACTAACAAATCCCTGGACTTGGGAACAGATGTTAGAAGGAAAATTCCTGTGGAAAAATCGCACGGTGAGAGCTTCCCTTTAGTACCACTTCCCATCAGACAAGGGAGGAAGAGGTCTTTGAACTCAGACCCAGAGAAATTGAAGAACACCAAAAAGAGAGATCAACCGTCCAGTCAACAGGTATGTACGTTGACGAAATTATGGAACCAAACGACTTAGTTTGGAACCTATCTAGTTTTACACTAGATGTAAATCACGTTGACCTGTTGAATAAAGGTCTGAAGTTCGTACCAAATATGGGTTTAGATGTTAGTGATGAATTACTCGCAACAAAATTATTTGCACGGAACATTACTTTGAAGTTAATGTTTGATAAAGAGAACTGGAATCAAGTTTGTACGCTGAAACGTAAGAGCAATTATGTGCCACATGCCTTCCAATGTTGAATTGTTTGTTAAGGGAGTTGAAAATTCGTTGTATGGATGGACTGGGAACCATGAACTTAAATTGACTGATAATCTAACTGTTGCTGAGAGACAGGCCCTGTCGGAATTACAACTAAATAGGGATATAACCATACGACCGGCCGATAAAGGGGGCCTAACGGTCCTTATGGATACAGCTTTTTATTTAAGCAGTATGGGGAATATGTTAGAATGTGATGCTTATGCTAAGATACAATTAGACCAGGTTCATTTAATTATTGATAATATTAATAGAACACTACTTGACTGTAAGTCCCTTGGTCTGATGAATGAGGAGTTGTATGAATATTTTAAGGTCGAACATCCCTTAATACCTAAGTTATATGGCCTACCTAAGGTTCATAAGGATGCGATAAACCACCATTCAGACCCATTGTATCGGGTGCTGGGTGGTCCACTGAACCGATTTCAATTTATTTAGATTCAGAACTTAAATGTGTTCTGAAACATTTCGACTACGTCTTGATTGACACTAAACATTTTTTATCCGGACTCTATGACTTTTTTAATGGTCTGGACATGACGAAAGAATATATTCTGACCACTATGGACGTTGAGTCCTTATTTACGTGTATTCCTAATGACATTGGAATTATGATGGTTAAGGACCTATTATTGAAATGTGAATGGATGAATGCATGTAAGGTTGATTTTATTTGTCTACTGCTTGAGCTTGTATTAGAGAACAATGTTTTTCTGTTTGGTAATGAGTATTATGTACAAAGAACTGGCATTGCCATGGGCACAAGTTGTGCTAATGCCTATGCAAATTTAGTTATGATAGCATGGGAACAGGAAAACATTATGAATTGTAATCAAGTCCTATGCTACAGACGTTTTGTAGATGATTTATTTTTTGTGTGGCACGGTGACAGTGTATCATTGACAGCATTCTTTGACAGAGTGAATAGCAGTAGTTCATTTTTGAAGTTTTCAACTGTGCAATCTAAAGACAGGATACATTTTTTGGACGTAGTGATTATGAACATAAGTGGACAATATCAAACCACTGTTAATAGGAAGGATTGTTATAGAGCATCCTTCTTGCATGCAAGTAGTATGCATAAGCCATCAACTTTTTCAAATATTGTTAGAGGTCAGGCCTTTAGAATCAGTAGGCTTTGCAGCAATGACTCTTTATTGGATGAAGAGTTAGTCAATCTTAAACGATACTTTCTGAGAAGGGGCTATGATGAATATTTGATAGACTTCGAGATTTCACAAGTTTTAATGGAGTGCAAGGGTAGGGCTAAGCCCTACTTTTCAGACAATTATGTAGGTTATGAAGTAACCAAAATCAATAAGTCTGCTAATAATATGGGCATTGTCATCCCCTATGGATCTAATATTGCTAGTTTTAAAAAAGTGATTACAGATAATTGGAATATCTTAACTGTAGATAATAACACTAGGTTGTTAGTGGGTGACAAACCGAGTTTTATATTTAGCAATATGAAAAACTTAAAGCAACGGTTATGTTATCAGAACTTTGGTGACAGATTACTGGGAACCCTTGCTTTTTTGGGAGGTACTAGGAAATGTGGCTCTTGTCCACAATGCATTTATGTTTACGAGTCACGCTTCTTTAGGAATCCCAACACGGGGTGTTTATGGGAATTAAGAAGTGATAGCACATGTCGGACCCGTAATATAGTGTATGTCGCCCACTGTAAGAAATGTTTTAAGTTCTAATAGGAAAAGTAATAGATCCCTTAGAGAACGAAGGATCACCTCTATTGTATAAGTAGAAGACAGGACTGTAGTGCTATTGCTAAACATGTCTTAAACGAAGGTGTTGACCATGAGTTTTGTTTCCAAGTGCTACATGTGCAAAGAGTTAGCACCAGGTTGGGAGACATAACTAATTTAACAGAACAATCTGAGATTAAATGGATTCTGAGACTAGGTGCACACTGGGGACATGGTCTCAATGAACATGCTAGTATCAAGCCCATACTAAAGGGTAGGAGATTACGTTAGGTTTAGATTGCACCTTCTTTTTGTTCTTTGTATATTTAGTTACTTCATTTCTGATTTCATAAGATAGATTTATTTTGTTTTAAATATGTTTTGTAAGTTAAACACTTATAAATACTGTTAGAGTAATGTTTTTAGATTTTTATATGCTTGTATTATAGCACATTTTATTACTGTGATTAGTTATTTTAATCAGGCTACTAACAATAATTTCTTGTTGCAATACATAATGATTGAGAAATTTTTTACAAATCATTGCTGAATTGAGTGATGAATTTCATTGGTTGATTGGACGATTGATATAGTATATATATATCTTTTTGTTCAACAAGTAGGATGTCTGATGAAGCGGAGGTGAGCTCCGCGAAAGCGCTAACTTCTACTTTTATTTTGTGAATAAATTTATTATTTTTATAAATTCGAAGTCTTTTCATCACTTTTGAAGCTGACTATAAGTTATCATCACCTGTCGTGCTTTCCGGACTGGGGTCGTGTTATTGAATTCATCTTGCTCTTGGCTTTTTGTGTTTGGATATATATATATATATATATATATATATATATATATATATAAATATATAAATATACACATATATATATATATATATATATATATATATATATATATATATATATATACACACACACACACACACACGAACACACACACACGAACACACACACACACACACATATATATATATATATATATATATATATATATATATATATATATATATATATATATATATATATATATATATATATATACACAAACACACACACAAACGCACACACACACACACATATATATATATATATATATATATACACACACACACACACACGAACACACACACACACACACACACACACACATATATATATATATATATATATATATATATATATATATATATATATATATATATATATATATATATATATATATATATATATATATATATATATATATATATATATATATATATATATATACGCACACACACAAGCACACACACACACACACACACACACACATATATATATATATATATATATATATATATATATATATATATATATATATATACACACACACACACACACATGCGCCCACACACACACACACATATATATTTATATATATATATATATACACATACAGACACACACACACACACACACACACACACACACACACACACATATATATATAAATATATATAGATATAGACACACACACCCTCACACATACACACACTCACACACATATATATATATATATATATATATATATATATATATATATATATATATATATATATATATATATATATCTATAGATATAGATATATATATACATACAGACACACACACACACACACACACACACACACACACACACACACACACACACACACATATATATATATATATATATATATATATATATATATATATACATATATATATATATATATATATATATATATATATATATATAGTTTCATAGTTTCATAGTATAGTACTAGGCTATTTGCCCTGGGGCATTTGTAAGCCTAGCCCTAGTGATGTGGCTTTTGCCACCCCATGAAATGGTACAAAAATGTACAGAATCAATCTAGAATACTGTGCCTCTGTCTAGTAGCAACACAATGAAGGTCCCCTTATATACTAGAATTAGTTTACTGTGCCCCTGTCTAGCAGTGACACAGATGTGACCCCTGGGGTAAACTTACGATCTCCCATCCACTCATCAAGATTTCTCTTGAAGAGAGTCAGTGAGGCGCTCTGCCTAATACGAACTGGGATCCTGTTCCAAAGCATGGGAAGCCTCTGGGTTTTGAATCTATCCCTCCAGCATGTCCTATTCATACTTGTGCCGAGGTTTAAGTCTTTAGCTCTCGTGGTCCTGATGGATTTGGATTTTTTGAGGTGGAGCATGTCCATCAGATCCTGATTGGACATGGCCTTGTACGTCAGGCAGAGATCACCTCTGAGCATGCTACTGAATAGAGCTGAAGTTTCTTTAGTCTGGCAGAATAAGACATATGTTGGAGAACCTTGATCCTTTTGGTGAGGTACTTTTGTGGTCTCTCCAGCTGTTGCAAATGCCGGGTGAGGTACATACCAAATGGGGCATTGTACTCAATCATAGGTCTGATGAGGGAGGAATATAGGGGTACAATGACATCCTTGGATCTGGATGTGAATCCCTTCATGATGAGGTGTGCAAGGTAGAATGTTTTTCTAACCACTTTGGCAACGTGGGTGTCAAATGAGAGTTCGCTGTCTACTTGGGTCCCTAGGTCTCTGATTACTTTTTCTGTACTCAGTGGGTTGCTGTCTATGTGATAATTTGTGGGTACTTTGTTTTTTACAAAAGGGATGACTATACATTCTTTGGCATTTAGTTTAAGGCCGTGACTACGGCACCAGTTGTCCGTTTCAGTGAGGCCTTTTTGTAGGATGTGTGTGTCTGCTGGTGTATCAACTATGGCGCCTAGTTTGCAGTCATCTGCGAACTTTGTCAGCCACAGCCCTCCCATGTTTGCTTTAACATCTGAGAAATAAATGCCGAATAAGAGGGGTCCCAGGACAGATCCCTGTGGGACACCACTTGTGACTGGCTTTGAATCTGACATTGCTCCAGCGATTTTAACTTTATGGGTTCTATCCTTTAGCCAGTTTGCAACCCATCTAGTGACATAAGGGTTTACTTTTAAGCTGTTTAGCTTATCTATGATGCCTGAGTGGGGTATTGTGTCGAAGGCCTTAGCCAAGTCCAGGTATGCTGTATGGACTGCTTTGCTCTCATCAATGGCTCTAGTGACTGTTTCGAAAAAGTCAACCAGGTTTAAAAGGCAGGATCTGCCCTTTACAAAGCCGAACTGGGTGGGGTCAAGTGTTTGTAGGTCCCCTATGTCTCTGTTTATGAGTTCCATAATGATTCTTTACATAGCTTTGCAGACCAGGCTAGTTAAGCTTATGGGGCGGTAGTTTCCAGGGTCTGTAGAGGCACCCCCCTTGTGGAGTGGGACCACTGTTGCTGTATGCCAGTGTTCAGGTACATATCCCGAAGTAAGGCTAAGGTTAAATAGCATTTTTATGTGTGGGTTTAGCTCCTCTTGGAGTTCACGTAACACGCACCCCAGGATACCATCAGGTCCCATTGATGCTGGGTTTTTTGCTTTGTTTAAGGTGGTTCTCACTTGGACATCTGAGATGACAGGGAGATTACATTCAGCTGGGATAAGTATTTCTTCTTTTGGGGGTGAAGGAGGGGAGAAATTTGCACTGAACCTGTCAGCCAGAATGTTAGCAATATCTGTGGGTTCATTGTATTTTTTGTTGTTGTGAACCAACTCTGAGCATATCTGAGGGTTTCTGCCCAG
>NC_056729.1:1643452955-1643455455 GCF_019279795.1 Protopterus annectens | reverse complement strand
CTGATTATTGGTGGGTTTTTTTATGTTTAGTTGTAGGTGGCTATTGAATTTAAGCTGATTATTGGTGTTTTTTTATGTTTAGTTGCAGGTGGCTATTGAATTTAAGCTGATTATTGGTGTTTTTATGTTTAGTTGTAGGTGGCTATTGAATTTAAGCTGATTATTGGTGTTTTTTTATGTTTAGTTGTAGGTGGCTATTGAATTTAAGCTGATTATTGGTGGTTTTTTTTATGTTTAGTTGTAGGTGGCTATTGAATTTAAGCTGATTATTGGTGGGTTTTTTTATGTTTAGTTGTAGGTGGCTATTGAATTTAAGCTGATTATTGGTGGGGTTTTTTATGTTTAGTTGTAGGTGGCTATTGAATTGAAGCTGATTATTGGTGGGTTTTTTATGTTTAGTTGTAGGTGGCTATTGAATTTAAGCTGATTATCTATTTGGACTCCTACTAGTTTAGTTTCAGATACTAGTTCCAGAGGTGTGTCATTCTGGTTAGTGATGGAGAATAGTTTTCTATCAATGGTGTTAGTTATTGAGGGGGTAAATACCATAAGTTTGGTTTTTGATGCATTTAGTGCTAGATGATTGTCCTTCATCCACTGTTCTGTAGTATAGAAGGCGTCTTGAGTCAGTTTTAGGAGAGCAGGGATGGATGTGGCTGCACAGATAATTGTAGAGTCATCTGCATATTGAATAAGTGTAGCATGAGGAATTGAGTGGAAGAAATCATTAATGAATATATTGAAGAGGAGAGGACCCAAATGGATCCTTGGGGGACACCAGTGGGTGTGTTAAGGAAAGAGGAGGTGGTGTTTTTCCACTTGACAGCTTGTTGCCTGTTAGAGAGATAGCTGGTGAACCAGTTGAGAGAGGAAGGGGATAGGTTTAGTTTAGATAGTTTAGTTTGGAGAAGGTTGTGAGAGATAGTGTCAAAGGCCTTAGAGAGGTCAAGAAAGAGAGTAGATACAGTATAACCAGAATCTCTGGCTTTATTTACGGTTTCCAGGAAGGATAGGAGGGCAGTCATGGTGCTGTGACTGGGTCTGAATCCATGTTGTGTGGAATTTAGCAAGTTATTATCTAAGAGATAGGGAAGAAGTTGAAGATGGATACATTTCTCTAGGAGTTTTGATATGGGAGAGAGGATGGCGATAGGACAGAAGTTAGTAATATTGTAATTATTGCCTCCTTTGTGTAGGGGAATGATGAAAGCCTTTTTTCCAGAGGGTCGGTACAAGACCTTCTTGGATAGAGCGATTGATAATGATGTTGATGGGGAAGGCAATGGCTTCAGCTGCTATGCTGAGTAAGGATGAGAGAATGCTATTGGGGGCATTGGTGCATGGTTTAAGCCTTTGCAGGAGTTTTCTTATGGTAGAAGTAGGAATGGGTTTTAGGGAGAATGGTGGGAGTTGAAAGACTGGGGATGAAGGGGGTGACAACAGGGGGGATGCAGAAGTAGGAAGTGAGGGATGATTGTTGAAGGATGAGGTTAGTTTGATAATAGTGTCTGTGAAGAAAGTATTGAATTGGGTAGTCCGATCTATATCTAGTGCATTAGGGTCTGGGCTAGGGTTATCAGTGGAGCCAGGTTTTAGGAGGGTAGTGATGCCTTTCCAAAATTTTTGAGGGTTGGTTTTGTGATTGTTTTGGAGTAGTGAGAAGTAATTCTTCTATCTACTGTGATAAGCTTTTTAATGGTATTGCAAAGTGTTTTGAATTCATTTAGGGTGGTGGGAGTTTTGCTTCTTTGGTAATGTGTCCAGGTTTTGTCTCTGAATCGCATTGCAGTGAGTGTATTTCTTGTTAGCCAGGGAGCGGTATTGTTTCTTATTCTTTTGGTTTTTATGGGTGCAAAACTATCTAGCACATTTAGGAAGGTTGTATTGAAGTGTACAACTGCATTATCTAGGGGTAGAGTTTTTAGCGAGTTCCAATTAATTGATTTTAGGGTTTCTGAGAAGGATATTGGGTTGAATTTTTTTAGGTAGCGAGTGGTGATGTACTTATGAGTTACTTGTAATGGAGATGGAAGGCGTCTGGTAAAGATGGGGAGGTGGTCACTGAGGGAATCAGGAAGAGTTCCACTATCAGAGTAGTAGTGGGGGTGAGAGACTAAGATCCAGTCTAGGATACTGCCACTGGAGAAGTCTTTAGAGGGTCTGGTAGTGAGGTTGATGAGTTGAGAGTACTTGTATAGGTTGATGTTTAGGGGGTGAGTAGGGGAGTGAATGGAAGACCAATTAATATTTGTGTCTCCCATGATAATGGTTTCATTGCTGATATTAACAAGACAAACTGATACCAAAAGAATGCAAACCAATAAATTCCAAAAAGTGGCAATAACGAGCTCAGCCAGTAGACAGGAACACAGGTACGACAAAGACTTTATTCATACAAACTGTAAGCGCTTTCGGTAGAGAGCAATCTCCCCACCTTCATCAGACTTCATCATTCATTGCTGATATTGGTTGACAGCCAGGATAGAATATCCTCAAGTAC
>NC_056729.1:1643447955-1643450455 GCF_019279795.1 Protopterus annectens | reverse complement strand
TCTACTAAGTAAGCACTCTCGAACTAAGTAAGCACTACATCCACCTACCACCCCTGTGAATATCCACTTCCCTTAAAGGCACAGCACTCCCTTATACTGTTCTAGCATGTCGAGTGGTAGATTACTGGCGTCCTCTCCAGTTCAGCTGGTTAATCTGGGTATCTTGAGACAATGCTACAATTGTCTCCTGTACACAGACAACCCTCTCCTCCTCCTCCCAACAAACACAAATACATGTGAGAGATGCAACTATATAGCCAAACTGGAGGCTGAACTCCCTCAACTCAGGGCTGGCATGACCAGACAGGAGGAGATGGTAACCACACACACAACAAACCCAGTCCCACATAGACCTACCACAACTGCAAACCAAACACATAAAAACACAAAGACATACTCGGAGGCTCTAATAAAAAACTTACCAAAACAACAGAGGCTCCGAAAGCAGACATCCAAAAATCCACCACCTCAAAACAAAACACATGCAACACATACTTCAATAAATCAGTGTGTCAATCAATCACAGCCCTTAAGGCCAAACACCGCGCCTTATGCACTAGTAATAGGTGACTCTATAGTCAGACACACTGATGTCCCGTTTACCAGGCTGAACAAGGAGAGGGTGACTGTGAGCTGCCTATCGGGAGCTAGGATCTGCCACATAACACACGCACTCAGGTCACTCCAAAGCAAGTACAAATATGACTCTGTCATTGTCCATGCTGGCATGAATGACCTGAGACGTTCCTCCCTGGACTACATGAAAAGAGACATAGAGGAGCTCTCTGATTATGTAGCCCAGGATGGTATGACCCTGATCCTGAGCAGCATCTTGCCCTCACCAAGAATGATGCCACAATACAAAGACAAGATGATCAGCTTTAATAATTGGTTCAAGTACTGGTGTCATTCTAAGGGGATCCAATGTCTGTCTGCCTGGGATGACATGTTGGACAAGCAACGCTGCTTTGCAAGGGACGGCTTGCACCTGTCACCACTGGGCTTCCGGATATTGGCTAAGGCTCTTGCCACCCCCATAGTGCCTTTTTTAGGCAAGGCTCAAAAGACAAACCCACCTCCTTAGAAAACAAAAATGGAAAAAAAACTAAGGGTAATGCTGCTCAACGCCAGAAGTCTAAATCTCAAGATGCAGGTACTCGATGCACTCCTCAGTATGGAGAACATCGACGTCTGTGCAGTAACTGAAACCTGGTTCAAGGCTCCTGAGAGCACCCCAGCGCTACCAGGCTATACCTCGTATCATGCTTTTCAGCCCCAAAACCCGGGCCGAACCACAAAGGGAGGGGGAGTGTCCATATTCATCAAGGACACCCACACCTCAAGGTTAGTAGCAACACATGAAGCATCGGAGACCATAAAGGTACAACTAACCATAGGCAAAACTGCTATACAACTGGTAGCATGTTACAGACCACCCTCCCAATCTCAGGAACTTCACTCAGCCTCCCTGAAGACATTGGAGGATATGAATGTATCACAAAATACCATCATACTGGGAGACTTCAACTACCCAAATGTAGATTGGGTACATTATTCTAGCCCTAACACCCTAGCCCAAAGGTTCCTGGAATTCATAAATTCAAATGCACTGGAACAACTAGTCACCTCTCCCACTAGGGGAGATAATATACTAGACCTGATCATCACAAACATGGGGACAAAATGCTCCACACCGGAGGTATACCCCTCACTAGTGAGATCTGACCACAAACTAATCACCCTGGATATACATATCCCACCTCCACCCCCAACACAAAAGACCACAGTGAAAAACTTCTCAAAAGCAGACTTCGCTCTTCTTAAGACTGAGATGGTATCCTTTAAGCCCATTGGGCCAGTGGATGCCAAATCCCACAATGCCGAATCCACCACAAATGCTTTCTATGGACATCTCCAAGAATGCATGGATCATGCAATCCCAAATAAATCCAAGTCCCTCTCCTCCAAAGGCAAGCGTCCTGTTTGGTGGACCTCAGCCATTAACAAATTGTATAACAAAAGAAGGAAGCTACTGCATGACAGAGCAAAATCCCATAAAGGGAAGACATCTCTGATCAACACTAGCAGAAAACTACATTCTCTCATAAAAATATCCAAGGCCAACTTTGAGAGAAAAATCACTAAGGACACTAAAGATAACCACAAAGCCTTCTTCAGCTATGTTAGAAACCTGGGCAGAAACCCTCAGATATGCTCAGAGTTAGATCACAACAACAAAAAATACACTGAACCCACAGATATTGCCAACATTCTGGCTGACAGGTTCAGTGCAAATTTCTCCCCTCCCTCACCCCCAAAAGAAGAAATACTTATCCCATCTGAATGTGATCTCCCTGTCATCTCAAATGTCCAAGTGAGAGCCGCCCTCAACAAAGCTAAAAACACAGCATCGATGGGACCTGACGGTATCCTGGGTTGCATGCTACGTGAACTGCAAGAGGAGCTAAACCCGCACATAAAACTGCTATTTAACCTTAGC
>NC_056729.1:1643414265-1643422455 GCF_019279795.1 Protopterus annectens | reverse complement strand
TACCAAAAATTAAACAAAAAAACCCCCACCCAAAAAAAAAAACCCCGGCCCTTTTTTATACCTCACTCAAATTCCACTTTAAAAATTTATACCCATACCTTCAAAAGCCATTCAATTTTTTAAAACCCATTATACCCTATTTCAACCTTATAAAAATTTACCAACAAATAACGGTACTTTATTTCTATCAATTCCTACTCAAAATTCTGGTCCTTTTTTTATCTTTACTTCAAAGTATTCTGTATTTATTCTAACATTTCCACTTAAAGTGTCCGTACTAATTTTCATGCCATTTTACCTTCAAGTTCCTTGTTATTTTATTTTATCTCTTCCATTATTAAAGTGTCCTATTTATTATTCAATTTTCTATTTTAAATAGCTTTTCTTTTTCATTCATTTTTTCACTTATTCCTATAATTCTATTTACTATCTTTAAAATTTTCTATTATTCTATTCATCCTGCATTATGATGTCTGACATTTAAAAAAAGTCCCATTTGTGCTTCAAAAACCCTTATTAGTAAATTTTTCAATAATGATTTTTTTAAAAAATTTTTTCTTTTTTTTTTGTATTGTGATTCTTTTTATTCGTTTTTATTTAATTTAGGTTTTCCTTATTCCAATCTTTTTAATTTAATTTTACCCTTAATTGCTATTTTTATTTATAATGGTTTTAACCAAAAAATCTGGTTTATCTACATCTTGTTTTAACTAATTTTTTATTCTAGTGTTATTCACTTGTTTTTATCCAGATACAAATATACTAATAAAATTTGAAATTTCCCATGTCATACAAATTTCTTATTCAGAACAAACATAGAAACATGATTAAAATTTAAAATGAACCAGTTAATTTTTTAGTAATTATAATCTATTCATATATTACACAACTGCTTTCAATGTGGCAACAATTTTTAAAAAATTTTTAAACAGGTTTTAAAAATCACCCAAAAACATTAATATATAAGTATTGAAACTTTTTAAACAATATTTATGCTACTATGATACTTTAGAGTCTGTGCATTCAGTTTGATTGATAAATTAATATATTGATGTAAACTTACCTTTTAATACACAAATCGGATTTAATAAACCTTTGGATATGTGTTTTTCCTTCAATAACTCGAGATGCTCAGCATTAAACCTTGTACAGTATTATGCTTTCCATTGATTTTACATTTATAAATAACTTGATATGGATAACTCTTTGATAAATAACCATTTCCTTGTAACTTATTTATTTAAATAGTTTCAGTTTTACTTATGTTTAGTATTAATTTTTTTTTAAATTTTTTTTTAGGTGTTGATAATTATATTAAATAAGTTTCAAAGCTTCTGTGAATGAAACAAATAAGTAGTAAAAAAACAACCCAATATCAAAAATTTAAAATATTTCCTTTATAAAAATTAAGGTAAATTTGCCCTACTTTAATATTATTTTTTTGCATTTTTTTTCTTTAAAAAAATTTTTATTAAATTTTTTTATTATTTTTATAATATTATAATTTTTTTCTTTTTTTTTTTTTTAAAAACCCCCCTATTTTTAAATTATAATCATTATTTTTTTTTTTAAAATTTAAAAAATTTTTTTTTTTTCTGACCATGTGGGTTTATCCCACCAGTTTCCCCATTTGGAATATTGATATTTAAGCGGGGAGCTTATTTATGATGAGGGGGGTATTTGTAAGGCTTTGAACCCAGGTAGGCTGTATGGACTACCTTCCCTCTCATCTATGGGCCTTGGTGACTGTTTCAAGAAGATTTGCGTTCAAGAGGTAGGATCTGCCCAACAGCTTTTGAATTGGGTAGGATCCAGTGTTTGAGGTTCCTCATCGTCTTTGTTTATGAGTTCCATGATGACATGCCCATAGCTTTGCAGACCAGGGTAGTCAGGCTTTAGAGGCGAGAAGCTCGGGGTCCGCCAGGCACCACCTTTGTGAGAGGACCACTGTTGTTGTTCGCCATTCCTTGGGTATATCCTGTAGTGGGGTCGAGATTGAACAGTGACTATGTGAGGGTTTCAGTTCTTCCGGAGATCGTGGGAAGATGCAGCCCGGGACACCACTGATGCTGTGTTTTTGCTTTGGAGAGGGCAGCTCTCACCTGTATCTGTGATGTCAGGAAGCTACACCTGTTGAGATAGACATTTGCCTTGGGGGAAGGGGGAGAAGTTTGCACTGAACCTGTCTGCTAGATGTTGGTAAACATCTGTGGGTTCTGTGTGTATTTTTTTTTTTTCATTGCACTAACTCAGAGCATATTTGGGAGTTGCCACCCAGGTTCCTGACATACCAGTTAGCTGGGCCTTGTGATTAGTCTTTAGCGCCCCAGCAATTTTTTCTCTCAAGTCATTTAGATGATTTATGAGGACTTAGGTTTCGCTAGTACTGACTGCAGAGATGCCTCCCTTGGGATTTTGCCTCTATCATGTGCCTCTGTATAGCTTATTTGAGTGGCCAACCACTAGACAGGTCTCCTGCCTTTGGAGTGAGGAGTGGAGTCTTGCTCCAGTAGAATGCTTAAAGGATTCTCATGGCCTATTGTATTTTCCACTGAATTGGGGCTGAAGGATTCCACTTGCTTGAGCATGTGTTGCTTTTGAGAACTTCTTCACCTTGGTTTCCTTTGGCTGGGGGTGGGGAGCGAGATATGTATGTCCAGTGAGATTAATTTATGTGTCAGATTTCACTAAGAGAGGATAACTTTGGTATGTGGCCTCAGGAGTCCCATGTTGCGATGACTGTACAACATAAGCTCTCATTGTGAGTGGTGACCGAAGTCGTTCACAACATTTGAGTTTATAAATTTTAGAAACCATTGCCAGGTGTTGTGGCCGAATAGTGCTCCAGTTCACAGTTTGAAGTCACCTAAATATGATGGGTGTTAGACCCATATTCTAAAGTGTTCTCCGAAAGTTTTATATACAGGAGATATAGGTATGAGAGAAAGGCATATATATATATACACAGCAGCAGGCTGCATGTTACTACCAGCCGCCTTTGTATCTCTTGCAGAAGTGGTGCTAGCAGCAGAGAGGCCAAAAGAGCGACCATAACCTGATAAAAAGTGTTTTTTTTTCCTACTACTTGGGTGGATCATCCGATCGTAGCTGTAAACTGTAAGTATTTTGCTTCAGAACTGTTTTGAACCAGTTTAAAGTTGTTTTGCACTTGCACCCTTTAGCACAGTCCTGTCGAAGATACCCCATGAGTTACACACCAAGCGCCATTCGTGTTGTATTTTTTTGGTATTTTCCTGTTTGTTGTAAAAAGAAAAAACAAAAAATGGTCTGAATGGGAGTAGTCCTAAATACAGGCTTTGCTATTCTGGACTTTGGAAAGTTCCGTGTTGCCCATTTCCTTTCTGATGGGGCATGTTTTCGTTCACCAGCATAAGTGGTTTAGAGCAGCCTATCTTATCCTGGAGGAGTGTTCCAGCAATTATCCCGCGAAATAGTCACCATTTTGAGCCAATTTCTGCGCCTTCTCAAGTCCTTCCGTAAAACTCATGGCACGTGTTTATGCTGACGGCGAGAAGTACATCAGGTACCATGCACTGGGTTTAAACCATTCTCGCCCAAATAAAGTCTGTTTCTACTTTTTCCTTTAGAACTGATCTAGTTCTCATACAACACCTCTATTCCTATCAAAGCCTGGCACTTGCTAACTAAAGGAAGACAAGTCACACTAAAAAATTAAAAGCACTACACCCCACAAACTCCCCTTGAGTACCTTGTTCCCCATTGGCCCTTTTTTTTTCACCATAAAGGAATTCCTGGCCACTATTCTAGAAGCGTCCAGCGTCATGTCAACTCTCTGGTCCAGCTGGTGAATCGGGAATCTTGGAGGAATGTTAGCAACCGCCCATGCACACAGACAACCCTCTCCTCCTCCCAACAAATTCCAACACATGTGAGAGATGCAACCATATAGCCAAACCGAAGGCTAAGCCTCTCAACTCAGTACTGGTGTAACCAGTCAGGAGAAGGAAATCACACTCACCAAATCTGTCTCATATAGGACCTACTACTTGTTGGTAAACCAACACAAACACAATAAACATAATTTGGAGGTTTAAATAAAAATCTGCTTACAGCAGAGACCCAAAGTTATATACACCTAAGCAACCGCTGCATCAAACAAAACATCGTAGCTACACATAGCTCACAACAGTGTGTCAACAGTCACAGCCTCTATATTAAACAACACACCTGATGATTGTAATAGGTGACTGTCGCCAGGCACACTGACGCCCCGCCTCACCAGGCTGGAACAGTGAGAAGTCACGTGAGCTGCCTGTCAAAATTAGATCCATACTACACAACACAAGCACCAGGTCACCTGGGCAAGTACAACATGACCAGCCATTGTCCATGCTGGTGTGAATGATCTGAGATGGGCCCCGACTACATGAAAAGAGAGACATAGAGGAGCCTTCTGGAGCATGTAGCCCAGGCTTACAGTGACCGACCTTGAGTTGCATCTACCTCACCAAGAATGATGAATATAGAAAGACAAGATGATCAATTTCAACAATTGGCCAGACAGTTATCAGTGGGACCAATGCCCGTCAGCCTGTGACATGAAACAAGGAAGCCGATACCGCTAGGATCGCTTGCACCTGTCACCCTGGACTTTCGGATATTGGCAAGGCTCTACACTTCTATAGTGCCTGCAAGGCTCAAAGACAAACCCAATCACAGGTACTACTAGACAAGAAACCAAGAGTAATGCCACTCAACACCAGGTCTAAATCCCCTCAAGATGCATGACCAAACCTCCCAGCATGGAGGACACGATATCTGTAAAGAAAACTCATCTGCTGGCCCCAGCACCCAGCACTACCAGGTTATATCCTCATAATACGCTTTTCGCCCCAAAATCCAACAACCACGCGCGAGGGGAGTATCAATATTCACAGATAATGTACCCAGGTTGGTGGCATATTCACATCAGAGACCATCCACAGGCATCTAACAGTGGTAAAACTGCCTCCAGTTTACAGCTCACAGACCATCCTCCCAAACCCAGGAACCCCACTGCCTTCCTGAGAACACTGGGAAAATATGAAGGTCTCCAAATGTTCATTATATTGGGCTATCAACTACCCAAATATAAAGACTGAGCATTACCTAGCTCAACACCCTAGCCTCCAAAGTTCTCAGAATTTATAACTCAATGTTATGGAACTTGTTACCAATTCACAAGAGGAGAAATATACTGACCTGATCATCACCAACATAAAATATGCTCCAGACTTGTAGGCGCAGATCCTCACTGGTAAGATCAGATCAGAATCCAATCTCACTGATATTCAAGATCCACCCCACCCCTGCCCAGAAAATCAGCAGTGAAAACTTTCAAAGCAACCACAGCCTCAAAACCAAGGGTGAACTTAAAGCCCCGGGTTTGTGGAAAATACGGCTCCAGACCGCAACTGAACACATTCTACGAATACTCAGGAATGCATGACCATGCAATCCCAAATAAAACCAAGACCATCCTCCAAAGGAAGTCTGTCTGTGTGACCCCAGCCATAAACAAACTATACAATAGAAGGAGAAAGCACATGATAGAGCAAACTTCTAAAAAGGGAAGGTATCTCATCAGTATTAGCAAAAACTATGGGCACTACAAACGTCACATACAGCTTCTAGAGAAAATCAAAATATATCATATAATCATAAGGCTTTTAGTTACAGTAGAAACCTGGGTGGGAATTCCTCAGATATGCTCAGAATTAGTCCAAATGACAAAAATACACCAACCTAGTGACATTGCCAACATCCTAGCTGACAGGTTAAACGTGAAACTCTCCCTCAAATTAAAAGCAACATCATCCAGCAGAGTGCTGCAATTCTGAGATCCCAGATGCTCAGGTAAGAGCCGCCTCTCAAGGCAAAACAGGCATCAATGGGACCAGACGATGTCCCGATCTGCGTCCTACATGAACTCCAAGAAGAGCTAAACCCAGACATAAAACTACTGTTCAATCTCAGCCTTACTACAGGATATGTACCCAAAGAGTGGCGTACAGCAACAGTGGTCCATCTCCACAAAGGTAGTGCCTCAACGGATACTGGAAACTATCGCTCCATAAGCCTGACTAGCTTGGTCTGCAAAGCTATGGAAAGGATCATCATGGACCTCATAAATAAAGATATTGGGGACCTACAGACACTGGCTCCTACCCAGTTCGGCTTTGATAAGGGCAGATTCTGCCTCTTAAACCTGGTTGATTTCTTTGAAACAGTCATCAAGGCCATTGACGAGGGGAAGGTGGTCCACACAGCCTACCTGGACCTTGCAAAAGCCTTCGATACAATACCCCACTCGGGCATTATAGATAAGCTCACCAGCTTAAATATAACCCCCTATGTCACAAGATGGGTTGCAAACTGGCTCAAGGACAGAACCCACATGGTTAGAATTGCTGGAGCCATGTCAGACTCCAAACCAGTTACAAGTGGCGTCCCACAAGGCTCAGTCCTGGGACCTCTCTTGTTTGGTATATATTTCGGAGGTACAGGCCAACACGGGAGGACTGTGGCTGACCAAGTTCGCAGATGACTGCAAACTAGGCGCCATAATTGACTCTCCAGCCGACACAAGCATCCTCCAAAAGGGCCTCATAGAAACAGACAACTGGTGCCAGAGCCATGGCCTCAAGCTAAACGCCAAAAAGTGTATAGTCATCCCCTTTGGCAAAAACAAAGTGCCCACAAATTACCACATAGGTAGTAATCCATTAAGTACAGCAGAAGTAATTACGGACCTGGGGACCCAAGTTTATAGCAATCTCCCATTTGAAAACCACGTGGCCAAAGTGGTTAGAAAAACATTTTATATAGCCCATCTAATCATGAAGGGATTCACATCTAGATCAGGGGAGGTCATTGTGCCTCTTTACTCATCCTTCATCAGGCCCATAATTGAGTACAATGCCCCTTTTGGGATGTACTTTACCAGACACCTGCAGCAACTGGAAAGACCCCAAAAGTACCTCACCAAGAGGATCAAAGGGCTCAAACAGATGCCATATGCTGCCCAGTTAAAGAAACTCCAGCTCTACTCAGTGGCATACCGCCTGCTCAGAGGCGATCTGTGCCTGGCGTATAAAGCCATGTCAACCTGGAATTAATGGACATGCTGCACCTCAGAAAATCCAAATCCCATGTCGAATTTACGCTCGAGAGACTTGAACCTCAGCACTGAAATAAATAGGACATGCTGGAGGGACAGATTCATAACCAAGAGGCTCCCTTCACTCTGGAATAAAATCCCAGTCCAGGTTAGGTAGAGTCCCTCATTGACTCTCTTCAAGAGGAATCTTGATGAGTGGATGGGAGATCGTAGGTTTACCCCAGGTATCACTTCTGTGTCACTGTTAGACAGAGGCACAGTATACTAACCTCGAAAAAGGGCATAGCAAAATTCATTTTAAAATGGGTGGCGAAAGCCAAACACACTCTGGCTAGGCTTATAAATGCCCTAGGGCAGATAGCCTAGTATGAACCTATGAACCAATATATATATATATATATATATATATATATATATATATATATATATATATATATATATATATATATATACACACACGCACACACACATGGTTACACTCTCACAGGGTTATTTTCAGCCTTTTGGTTGGTTTGCAAGTGAGGTAGCAGTACAACAGGGTAATGGAGGTTGCTCTAACTCCACTGTTGTGCAATCTCAGAGTTTTGTATGTATAATTTGCAGGGGGTGTGAGCAGTGCAGGAGGCCTTACACCAGGAAAAAAAAACATTTTTTTTGGTCTTTTATTGTGCTTCTGGTTTAGATCTTATTGTAAAAAGATCACTGTTTTTGTATTCCCTCATTTAACACTTCATTCAGCAGTGATATATATATATATATATATATATATATATATATATATATATATATATATATATACATGTTTATAGATATATAGATATAGATATTTATATGTATATGTATGTGTATATATATATATATATATATATATATATGTATATATATATGTGTGTGTGTGTATATATATATATATATATATATATATATATATATATATATATATACACATATACATACATACATACATATATGGGTCTAGGACTATTGCACAAAGCTGTAATAGCCGAACCCAACATCACCAAACACGTTTTAACAAAAGCGTGTTTACC
>NC_056729.1:1643404265-1643409265 GCF_019279795.1 Protopterus annectens | reverse complement strand
TCCTGTCGATATCTTGGACCAGCACTTCTCCACAATTTCTCTAGTCAGCCTGATCATGACATAGTAAGCATTGTCTCATGTTGTCTGGCAATTATCTATTACTCAAACTGCCTCGTGGTTTTGGCGTCTTTTCAGGCTTGTTGGCTGTTGGGGAAGCACCCACCAAGAGGAGAAAACGCTGAGAGAAGAAAGGAGCCACTTTTGAGACTTTAAGTATTTTTCCTCTGTTTATTTGCTAAGTTTTTCTGCATAGCCGCCTATTTTGAGCATTTTCTGGCTTGTTAAATTTGATTTCTGCATTAGTAACTGTATTTAGAGCACAACCTAGAGCTGTTTACTGAATTTCCTGTTTGCACTTATTTTTAAAATCGTTTTCTCAAAACTTGCATTTTATCTGTCTTTGGCCTAGCACTCTTGTGTGGGGTCATTTACTGCACTGTTATAACTTGTTGATACTTCTTAACCTCTGCTATCTCTGAACAAAAAAAAATCTTGCTTTTTGACCACTTTTCTGAGATTTAAAAAAGTTCATTTACAGGCTTGCTGTTCTTGAACTGTTTGTAAGTTTCTGTGAGGCCATTTTTGCTTGAGCTAAAGGAAAGTCTCTGTTGATCAGTGGCAGTGAAAAACATTGAGCAGCCTTTCTGCCCCCGTGGGAGTGGTTACTGACTTGAAACTGTAGTTTTATTGGCCATTCTGGGTCAATTCCAAAACTCCTTCATCTTCCTCTCTTAAAACCTGGTTGCCTCGTGGTTTGGCGTCTTTCAGGCTTGTTGGCTGTTGGGAAGCACCCACCAAGAGGAGAAAAACGCTGAGAGAAGAAAGGAGCCACTTTTGAGACTTTAAGTATTTTTCCTCTGTTTATTTGCTAAGTTTTCTGCACTTGCCTATTTGAGCATTTTCTGGCTTGTTAAATTTGATTTCTGCATTAGTAACTGTATTTAGAGCACAACCTAGAGCTGTTTACTGAATTTCCTGTTTGCACTTATTTTTAAAATCGTTTTTTCTCAAAACTTGCATTTTATCTGTCTTTGGCCTAGCACTCTTGTGTGGGACATTTACTGCACTATTATAACTTGCTGATACTTGTTAACCTCTGCTATCTCTGAAAAACAAAAACAAAAAATCTTGCTTTTCCCACTTTTCTGAGATTTAAAAAAGTTCATTTACAGGCTTGCTGTTCTTGAACTGTTTGTAAGTTTCTGTGAGGCCATTTTTGCTTGGGCTAAAGGAAAGTCTCTCTGTTGATCAGTGGCAGTGAAAAACATTGAGCAGCCTTTCTGCCCCGTGGGGAGTGGTTACTGACTTGAAACTGTAGTTTTATTGGCCATTCTGGGTCAATTCCAAAACTCCTTCATCTTCCTCTCTTAAAACCCTATTTTGCATGGTTTTGCGCGTTTTTGAGCATAGGGCAACAACGGGCAGCGCTGCCTAATTGGGTTTAAACTATTCCTGGCTCCACAAAGTCTGCTCTTCATTTTTTTCCCTTAGAACTGCTCTATCTCTCAATTTAAACACCATATTCTCATTCTAAGGCCCTTCACTGGTCCAATTAAGTAATCCTACAAGTTAGCACTATTAAACCATAAGCACTACTTACTCTTATAATCTTACGATTACCCTGTCCTCTATTGGTCCGTCTTAAATTCAGTTTCCCTATTACCCTAGCATGTCCAAAGGTCAGTCAATGGTTTCCTCTCCAGTCCAGCTGGTGAATCTGGGAATTTTGAGGCAATGTTACAACTGTCTCATGTACATGGACAACCCTCTCCTCTTCAAACAGGTTCAAATATATGTGAGAGATGCAACTATTTAGCCAAACTTGAGGCTGAGCTCTCTCATCTCAAACTGGTGTAACCAGTCAGGAGGAGAAGGTAACCTCACACAACACAATTCCAGTATCCACATAGTCCCACCACATCAGCAAACCAAACACATAAATACACAAAACATACTGGAGGCTCTAAATAAAAATCTACCTAAGCAACAGAGACCTCCAAAGCAGACATCAAGCAAAGCGCTACCTCAAAACCGAGACACACACCAACACAACCCACAAAATCAGTGTGCCAAGCAGCCACAGCCCTTAAGGCTGAATACACACCTGATACTCTGGTTATAGGTGACTCTATTGTCAGACACACTGGCGTCCACTCACCAGGCTGAATAAAGAGAAGGTCACAGTGGGCTGCCTGTCGGGCGCTAGGATCCGCCACATAGCAAGCACTCAGGTCACTCCAAAGCAAATACAAATATGACTCAGTCATTGTACATGCTGGTGTGAATGACCTGAGGCGTGCCTCCCTGGACTACATGAAAAGGGACATAGAGGCTCTCTGATCATGTAGCCCAGGCTGGGTATGACCCCTGACCTTGAGCAGCATCTTACCCTCACCTAGAATGATGCCACAGTACAAAGACAAATGATCCAATTTTAACAATTGGCTAAAATTTTGGTGTCATTCAAAGGGGATCCAGTTTCTGTCAGCCTGGGATGACATGCTTTCGACAAGCCACATTGCTTAGCTAGGGGCGGCTTGCACCTGTCACCACTGGGCTTTGGGATATTGGCAAGGCTCTTGCCACCCCATAGTGCCTTTTAGGCAAGGCTCAAAAGAAGTCAAACCCACCCCATAGAGAGCACAAGGAACAAGATACTAAGGGTAATGCTGCTAAGCCAGAAGTCTTAACCTCAAGATGCACTTTTCAAGCTCTCCTCAGTATGGAGAACATCGATATCTGTGCAGTGACAGAAACCTGGTTCAAGGCTCCAGAGAGCACCCCAGCACTACCAGGCTATACCTCATATCATGCTTTTATTTAAAACCCGGACGAACCACAAAAGGAGGAGTTTGCATATTTATCAAGGATAACCACACCTCCAGGTTAGTGGCATTGCATGAAGTATCGGAGACCATCCATGTGCAACTAACAGTGGGCAAGACTGCTTTTCAGTTTATAGCATCCTACAGACCACCCTCTCAAAGTCAGGAATCCCATTAACGGCTTTCCTGAAAACATTGGAGAACATGAAGATCTCTCCGAACACCATTATATTAGGCTGACTTCAACTACCCATACATTGACAGGAAGCACTACTCAAGCCCCAGCACCTTAGCCCAAAGATTCCTAGAAATTATTAACTCAAATGCTATGGAACAACTAGTCACCACTCCCACAAGAGGGACAACATACTAGACCTGATCATTACCAACATGGGGACTCTATGCTCCACACCAGAAGTATATCCTCATTGGTAAGGTCAGACCACAAATTAATTTCACTGGATGTCCACATCCGACTCCACCCCAGCCCAGAAAACCACAGTGAAAAACTTCTCAAAGCGAACTTCTCACTTCTCAAAACCGAAGTGGAATCCTTCAAGACCACAGGGCCAGTGGAAACTACAGCCCAAACTGCAGAATCCTATATAGTAATGCATTCTACAAACATCTCCAAGGAATGCATGGATCATGCTATCCCAAACAAACCAAGACCCAATCATCCAAAGGCAGGCGTCCAGTCTGGTGGACCCTACCATAAATAAACTGTACAACAGAAGGAGGAAGCTACTACATGATAGAGCAAAATCCTAATAGGAAGGCATCTCTGATCAGTACTAGCAAAAATTACAATCCCTCATAAAATCCTCCAAGGCCAGCTTAGAGAGAAAAATTGCACAGGACACCAAAGACAATCATAAGGCTTTTTCAGTTATGTTAGAAACTTGGGATGCAACTCCCAGACTTGTTCTGGAGTTGATTCTAAGCGACAAAAAATACACTGAACCCACAGACATCGCCAATATCCTGGCAGACGGGTTCAGTCAGAACCTCTCCTCTCCCTCCCCCACAAAAAGCAAAATATCTATCCTCCGGCAGAGGGCTGCCTCCCAAACATCTCAGATGCTCAGGTGAAAGCTGCCCTCTCCAAAGCAAAAACACTGCTTCCATGGGACCAGATGGCGTCCCAGGCTGCGTCCCTACATGAACTACAAGAGGAACTAATCCCTCAAATAAAACAGCTATACAATCTCAGCCTCACTACAGGATATGTGCCCACAGAATGGCGTGCAGCAACAGTGGTCCCACTCCACAAGGTGGAGCATCTACGACCCTGGAAACTATCGCCCCATAAGCCTGACTAGCTTAGTCTGCAAGGCTATGGAGAGGATCATCATGGAGCTCATAAACAAAGACATTGGGGACCTACAGACACTAGATCCTACCCAGTTGGCTTTGTCAGGGCAGATCCTGCCTTTTGAACCTGGTTGACTTCTTTGAAACAGTCACCAAAGCCATAGATGAAGGAAAGGTAGTCCACACAGCCTATCTGGACCTTGCAAAGGCATTTGACACAATACCCCACTCGGGCATCATAGATAAGCTATCCAGCTTAAATATAAACCCTATGTCACAAGATGGAATTGCCAAACTGGCTCAAAGACAGAACCCACAGAGTGAGAGTTGCTGGAGCCATGTCAGACTCAAAACCGGTCACAAGTGGCGTCCCACAGGGTTCTGTCCTGGGACCACTCTTGTTCGGTATATACTTTCTGAGGTACAGGCAAGCGTGATGGAGGGACTATGGCTCACTGCAAGTTATGAGCGACTGCAAACTGGGTGCCATAATCAACTCTCAGCTGACACAAACATCCTTCAAAAGGTCTCACAGAGACAGATAACTGGTGCCAGCGCTATGGTTTAAAGCTAAATGCCAAAAAATGTATAGTCATACCCTTTGGCAAAAACAATGTGCCCACAAATTACCACATAGGCGGAAACCCATTAAGTACAGAGAAAGTTATTAGAGACCTGGGGACCCAAGTTGATAGCAATCTCTCCTTTGAAAACAACATTGCCAAAGTGGTTAGAAAGACCTTCTACATAGCCCACCTCATCACGAAGGGTTTCACATCTAGATCAAGAGAGGTAATCGTGCCTTTATTCATCCTCATCACGAAAAGGGGTTTCCACATCCTAAAAAATCCCCAAAAAGGT
>NC_056729.1:1643354255-1643403765 GCF_019279795.1 Protopterus annectens | reverse complement strand
TAAAAATAGTACAGTAGGATTGATGTGACTGAATATGGTGATTCTGTGTGTATGTATAATATTGCCCAGTAGGACTGATTTGAATGAATATGGTGGGTCTGTGTGTATTTAAAATATAGTACAGTGGGACTGATGTGACTGAATATGGTGGGTCTGGTGGGTCTGTGTATGTATAATATAGTACAGTAGGATTGATGTGACTGAATATGGCGATTCTGTGTGTATGTATAATATTGCACAGTAGGACTGATTTGACTGAATATGGTGGGTCTGTGTGTATTTAAAATATAGTACAGTAGGACTGGTGGAAGCTAATTCCACCTAATACGCAACTTCTCAGCGCTTCTGTGGATCACTAGTGATATCTGCATTGCTTACTGTACTTATTTCCTTGTTTCACTAAGAAAGTTACTGTTTGTCGTTTTTGCATTTAGTTACTTGTAACACATTGCACTCAAGTTACCTGGCACTTACTCACTAAAGCAATTATATAAGTCAGCACTAAAAATTAAAAGCACTACACCCTCACTCCCCACTGGCCCTTGTTTTCAATTAAGGATTTCCCAATATTATTCTAGCATGTCCAAAGGTCAGTTGTCAATCTCCTCTCCGGTCCAGCTGGTTAATCTGGGAATCTTGAGCAATGTTATAACTGCCTCATGTACACAGACAACCCTCTCCTCCTCCCACATAACACAAATACTTATATACAGCTATTTAGCCAAACTGGAGGCTGAGCTCTCTCAACTCAGGACTGACAAGACCAGACAGGAGGAGAAGGCAACTACACACCACAAAACCAGCCTCACATAATGCTACCACTCCACTGAATCAAACACATAAACACACAAAGACATACTCGGAGGCTCTGAGTAAAATTTACCTAAACAGCAGAGGCCTCCAAAGCAGACACCCAAACAACTGCTACCTCAAGACACCCCACAAGCAACACATAAACCACAAAAGCAGTGTAAAGCAGTCACAGCCCTTAAGGCCAAATACAACACCAAACATACTTGTCATAGGTGACTCTATAGTCAGACACACTGACGTCCCACTCACCAGGCTGAACAAGGAGAGGGTCACAGTAAGCTGCCTATCGGGCGCTAGAATCCGCCACATAACACAAGCACTCAGGTCACTCCATGGCAAGTACAAATATGACACAGTCATTGTCCATGCTGGTGTGAACGACCTGAGACGTACCTCCCTGGACTACATGAAAAGAGACATAGAGGAGCTCTCTGATTATGTAACCCAGGCAGGTATGACCCTAACCCTGAGCAGTATCCTTCCTTCACCAAGAATGATGCCACAATATAGAGACAAGATGATCAGCTTTAACAATTGGCTAAGTTTCTGGTGTCATTCAAAGGGGATCCAGTGTCTGTCTGCCTGGGATGTCATGCTCGACAAGCCACACTGCTCAAGGGACGGCTTGCACCTGTCACCCCTGGGATTCGGATATTGGCTAAGGCTCTTGCCACCCCATAGTGCCTTTTAGGCAAGGCTCAAATTCTAAACCTACCACCCTAGAAAACAAAATGGGAAGAAACTGAGGGTAATGCTGCTCAATGCCAGAAGTCTAAATCTCAAAATGCACGCACTGAGGCCCTTCTCAGTATGGAGAACATCGATGTCTGTGCTGTAACTGAAACCTGGTTCAAGGCTCCTGAGAGCACCCCAGCACTATTAGGTTTTACCTCATATCATGCGTTCCAGCCCCAAACCCGGACCACACCACAAAAGGAGGGGTGTATCCATTTTCATAAAGGATACCCACACCTCCAGGTTGGTTGCAACGAAGCTTCGAAACCATCCATGTGCAACTAACCATAGGCAAAACTGCTCTACAAATTGTAGCATGCTACAGGCCACCCTCTCAAACTCAGGAACCCCACACAGCCTTCCTGAAGACACTGGAGGGTATAAATGTATCTCCAAACACCATCATATTGGGTGACTTCAACTACCGAATATAGACTGGGAGCATTACTCAAGCCCTAACTTTCTAGCCCAACGGTTCCTGGAGTTCATAAATTCAAATGCCATGGAACAGCTAGTCACTGTTCCCACGAGAGGAGAAAATATACTAGATCTCATTGTCACAAACATGGGGACAAAATGCTCCACACGAAGTATATCCCTCATTGGTGAGATCTGATCATAAACTAATCTCACTGGAAATCCACATCCCGCCCCCACCCCAAACAAAAAGACCATAGTGAAGAACTTCTAAAGCAAACTTCACACTACTCAAGACTGGTGTAGTATCCTTCAAGGCCCTGAGCCAGAGGAAACCACAACCCAAGCTGGAAGCCCTTACAAATGCCTTCTATGAACACCTCCAGGACTGCATGGATCAGGCAATCCCAAATAAAACCAAGACTCTTTCCACAAAGGGCAACGTCCAGTCTGGTGGACCCCAGCCATTTACAATCTTTACAATAAGAGGAGAAAGCTATTACATGATAGAACAAAATCCATAAAAGGAAGTCACCTGATCATTATTAGTAAAAAATACGAGCACTCATAAAATCAACTAAGGCCAATTTTGAGAGAAAAATTGCCATGGATTCAAAGGACAATCATAAGGCCTTTTCAGCTATGTTAGGAACCTGGGTGGAAACTCCCAGATATGCTCAGAATTAGTCCAAAATGATACAAAATCACTGAACCCACAGACATTGCCAACATACTGGCAGACAGGTTCAGTGCAAACTTCACCCCCTCTCCCCTAAAGGAGAGATAACTATCCCAGCCGAGTGTAGCCTCCCGGACATCTCAAATGCGCAGGTGAAAGCTGCTCTCTAAAGCTAAAACACAGCATCAATGGGACCGGATGGTGTCCCCGGCTGTGTGCTACATGAGCTAAATGAGGAATTAACCCGCACATAAGGCAGCTGTTTAATCTCAGCCTTACCACAGGATACGTGCCCAAGGAGTGGCGACGGCAACTGTGGTCCCACTCCACAAAGGCGCCTCTCACGGACCCTGGTAATTACCGCCCCATAAGCTTAACAAGTCTAGTCTGCAAAGCTATGGGAGGATCATAATTGAGCTCATAAACAAAGATATAGGGGACTTGCAGACATTGGACCCGACCCAGTTTGGCTTTGTCAAGGGAAGATCATGCCTTTTGAACTTGGTTGTCTTCTTGAAACAGTCACCAAGGCCATTGATGAGGAAAGGCAGTCCATACAGCCTACCTTGACCTTGCAAGGCTTCGACACAATACCCCACTCGGGTATTGTAGAAAAACTTACCAGCTTAAATGTAAACCCATATGTCACAAGATGGGTTGCAAACTGGCTTAAGGACAGAACCCACAGGGTTAGAGTTGCTGGCGCTGTGTCAGACTCCAAGCCAGTTACAAGTGGTGTCCCACAGGGCTCGGTCCTTGGCCCCCTATTGTTTGGCATCTACTTCTCAGAAGTACAGGCCAGCATTGGAGGACTTTGGCTGACAAAGTTTGCAGACGACTGCAAACTGGGCGCCATTGTGGAAAGTGCATCAGACATGGATATCCTTCAGAAGGGACTCACGGAAACAGATAGCTGGTGCCAGAGCCATGGCCTGAAGTTAAACGCCAAAAAATGTATAGTCATACCCTTCGGGAAAAACAAGGTAACCCCAAGCTACCATATAGGTGGCAATCCACTAAGCACAGAAGAGGTTATCAGGGACCTGGGGACCCAGGTTGACAGTGGCCTTTCTTTTGACACTCACATTGCTAAAGTGGTTAGAAAGACCTTCTACATTGCCCACCTGATCATGAAGGGATTCACATCCAGATCTAGTGAGGTCATTGTTCCCTGTACTCTTCACTTATCAGACCAATGATCGAGTACAATGCCCCATTGGGATGTATCTCACCCGACATCTGCAGCAATTGGAGAGACCCCAAAAGTTCCTCACCAAAAGGATAAAGGACTCCAAAATCTGTCATATGCTGCCAGATTGAATAAACTCCAGCTCTATTCAGTGGCATACCGCCTGCTCAGAGGTGACATGTGCCTGCCAAACAGGGCCATGCCCAACCCGGATTAATGGGACACGCTCCACCTCAAAAAATCCAAATCCACCAAAACCACTAGAGCAAGCGACTTAAACCTTAGCACGGATATAAATAGGACGTGCTGGAGGGATAGATTTATCACTCAGAGACTCCCTATGCTGTGGAATAAAATCCCGGTCCATGTGAGGCAGAGCACCTCGCTGACTCTGTTCAAGAGAAATCTAGACCTGTGGATGGGAGATCGTAGGTTTACCCCGGGAATCATCTCTGTGTCACTGCTGGACAGAGGCACAACAAACTAGTGGGCACAGTATTTTTTCATATAAGGGGTGGCGTAAGCCACAGAAATTTGGGCTAGGCTTATGAATGCCTTAGGGCAGATAGCCTAGTATAAACCTATGAACCTATGAACCTATGAATATGGTGTGTCTGTGTGCATGTGTAATATAGTACAGTAGGACTGATGTGACTGAATATGGTGGGTCTGTGTGTATGTATAATATAGTACAGTAGGACTGATGTGACTGAATATGGTGGGTCTGTGTGTATGTATAATATAGTAATGTAGGACTGATGTGACTGAATATGGTGGGTCTGTGTGTATGTATAATATAGTACTGTAGGACTGATGTGATTGAATATGGTGGGTCTGTGTGTATGTATAATATAGTACAGTAGGACTGATGTGACTGAATATGGTGGGTCTGTGTGTATGTATAATATAGTACAGTAGGACTGATGTGACTGAATATGGTGGGTCTGTGTGTATGTATAATATAGTAATGTAGGACTGATGTGACTGAATATGGTGGGTCTGTGTATGTATAATATAGTACAGTAGGACTGATGTGACTGAATATGGTGGGTCTGTGTGTATGTATAATATAGTACAGTAGGACTGATGTGACTGAATATGGTGGGTCTGTGTGTATGTATAATATAGTAATGTAGGACTGATGTGACTGAATATGGTGGGTCTGTGTGTATGTATAATATAGTACAGTAGGACTGATGTGATTGAATATGGTGGGTCTGTGTGTATGTATAATATAGTACAGTAGGACTGATGTGACTGAATATGGTGGGTCTGTGTGTATGTATAATATAGTACAGTAGGACTGATGTGACTGAATATGGTGGGTCTGTGTGTATGTATAATATAGTACTGTAGGACTGATGTGACTGAATATGGTGGGTCTGTGTGTATGTATAATATAGTACAGTAGGACTGATGTGACTGAATATGGTGGGTCTGTGTGTATGTATAATATAATTCAGTAGGACTGATGTGACTGAATATGGTGGGTCTGTGTGTATGTATAATATAGTACAGTAGGACTGATGTGACTGAATATGGTGGGTCTGTGTGTATGTATAATATAGTACAGTAGGACTGATGTGACTGAATATGGTGGTCTGTCTGTATGTATAATATAGTAATGTAGGACTGATGTGACTGAATATGGTGGGTCTGTGTGTATGTATAATATAGTACAGTAGGACTGATGTGACTGAATATGGTGGGTCTGTGTGTATTTATAATATAGTAATGTAGGACTGATGTGACTGCATATGGTGGGTCTGTGTGTATGTATAATATAGTACAGTAGGACTGATGTGACTGAATATGGTGGGTCTGTGTGTATGTATAATACAGTAATGTAGGACTGATGTGACTGAATATGGTGGGTCTGTGTGTATGTATAATATAGTACAGTAGGACTGATGTGACTGAATATGGTGGGTCTGTGTGTATGTATAATATAGTACAGTAGGACTGATGTGACTGAATATGGTGGGTCTGTGTGTATGTATAATACAGTAATGTAGGACTGATGTGACTGAATATGGTGAGTCTGTATAATATAGTACAGTAGGACTGATGTGACTGAATATGGTGGGTCTGTGTGTATGTATAATACAGTACTGTAGGACTGATGTGATTGAATATGGAGGGTCTGTGTGTATGTATAATATAGTACTGCAGGACTGATGTGACTGAATATGGTGGGTCTGTGTGTATGTATAATATAGTACAGTAGGACTGATGTGACTGAATATGGTGGGTCTGTGTGTATGTATAATATAGTACTGTAGGACTGATGTGACTGAATATGGTGGGTCTGTGTGTATGTATAATATAGTACAGTAGGACTGATGTGACTGAATATGGTGGGTCTGTGTGTATGTATAATATAGTACTGTAGGACTGATGTGACTGAATATGGTGGGTCTGTGTGTATGTATAATATAGTACTGTAGGACTGATGTGACTGAATATGGTGGGTCTGTGTGTATGTATAATATAGTACAGTAGGACTGATGTGACTGAATATGGTGGGTCTGTGTGTATGTATAATATAGTACAGTAGGACTGATGTGACTGAATATGGTGGGTCTGTGTGTATGTATAATATAGTACAGTAGGACTGATGTGACTGAATATGGTGGGTCTGTGTGTATGTATAATTTAGTGCAGTAGGACTGATGTGATTGAATATGACTGGTCTGTGTGTATGTATAATATAATTCAGTAGTACTGATGTGACTGAATATGGTGGGTCTGTGTGTATGTATAATATAGTACTGTAGGACTGATGTGACTGAATATGGTGGGTCTGTGTGTATGTATAATATAGTACTGTAGGACTGATGTGACTGAATATGGTGGGTCTGTGTGTATGTATAATATAGTACAGTAGGACTGATGTGACTGAATATGGTGGGTCTGTGTGTATGTATAATATAGTACAGTAGGACTGATGTGACTGAATATGGTGGGTCTGTGTGTATGTATAATATAGTACAGTAGGACTGATGTGACTGAATATGGTGGGTCTGTGTGTATGTATAATATAGTACAGTAGGACTGATGTGACTGAATATGGTGGGTCTGTGTGTATGTATAATATAGTACAGTAGGACTGATGTGACTGAATATGGTGGGTCTGTGTGTATGTATAATATAGTACAGTAGGACTGATGTGACTGAATATGGTGGGTCTGTGTGTATGTATAATATAGTACAGTAGGACTGATGTGACTGAATATGGTGGGTCTGTGTGTATGTATAATATAGTACAGTAGGACTGATGTGACTGAATATGGTGGGTCTCTGTGTATGTATAATATAGTACAGTAGGACTGATGTGACTGAATGTGGTGGGTCTGTGTGTATGTATAATTTAGTAATGTAGAACTAATGTGACTGAATATGGTGGGTCTGTGTGTATGTATAATGCAGTACTGTAGGACTGATGTGATTGAATATGGTGGGTCTGTGTGTATGTATAATATAGTACAGTAGGACTGATGTGACTGAATATGGTGGGTCTGTGTGTATGTATAATATAGTACAGTAGGACTGATGTGACTGAATATGGTGGGTCTGTGTGTATGTATAATATAGTACTGTAGGACTGATGTGACTGAATATGGTGGGTCTGTGTGTATGTATAATATAGTACAGTAGGACTGATGTGACTGAATATGGTGGGTCTGTGTGTATGTATAATATAGTACAGTAGGACTGATGTGACTGAATATGGTGGGTCTGTGTGTATGTATAATATAGTACTGTAGGACTGATGTGACTGAATATGGCAGGTCTGTGTGTATGTATAATATAGTAATGTAGGACTGATGTGACTGCATATGGTGGGTCTGTGTGTATGTATAATATAGTACAGTAGGACTGATGTGACTGAATATGGTGGGTCTGTGTGTATGTATAATACAGTAATGTAGGACTGATGTGACTGAATATGGTGAGTCTGTGTATATGTATAATACAGTAATGTAGGACTGATGTGACTGAATATGGTGAGTCTGTGTGTATGTATGATATAGTACAGTAGGACTGATGTGACTGAATATGGTGGGTCCGTGTGTATGTATAATATAGTACAGTAGGACTGATGTGACTGAATATGGTGGGTCTGTGTGTATGTATAATATAGTACAGTAGGACTGATGTGACTGAATATGGTGGGTCTGTGTGTATGTATAATATAGTACAGTAGGACTGATGTGACTGAATATGGTGGGTCTGTGTGTATGTATAATATAGTACAGTAGGACTGATGTGACTGAATATGGTGGGTCTGTGTGTATGTATAATATAGTACAGTAGGACTGATGTGATTGAATATGGTGGGTCTGTGTTGTATGTATTTATAATATAGTACAGTAGGACTGATGTGATTGAATATGGTGGGTCTGTGTGTATGTATAATATAGTACAGTAGGACTGATGTGACTGAATATGGTGGGTCTGTGTGTATGTATAATATAGTACAGTAGGACTGATGTGACTGAATATGGTGGGTCTGTGTGTATGTATAATATAGTACAGTAGGACTGATGTGATTGAATATGGTGGGTCTGTGTGTATGTATAATATAATTCAGTAGGACTGATGTGACTGAATATGGTGGGTCTGTGTGTATGTATAATATAGCACAGTAGGACTGATGTGACTGAATATGGTGGGTGTGTGTATGTATAATATAGTACAGTAGGACTGATGTGACTGAATATGGTGGGTCTGTGTGTATGTATAATATAGTACAGTAGGACTGATGTGACTGAATATGGTGGGTCTGTGTGTATGTATAATATAGTACAGTAGGACTGATGTGACTGAATATGGTGTGTTTGTGTGTGTGTGTATGTATAATATAGTACAGTAGGACTGATGTGACTGAATATGGTGGGTCTGTGTGTATGTATAATATAGTACTGTAGGACTGATGTGACTGAATATGGTGGGTCTGTGTGTATGTATAATATAGTACTGTAGGACTGATGTGACTGAATATGGTGGGTCTGTGTATATGTATAATATAGTACAGTAGGACTGATGTGACTGAATATGGTGGGTCTGTGTGTATGTATAATATAGTACTGTAGGACTGATGTGACTGAATATGGTGGGTCTGTGTGTATGTATAATATAGTACAGTAGGACTGATGTGACTGAATATGGTGGGTCTGTGTGTATGTATAATATAGTACAGTAGGACTGATGTGACTGAATATGGTGGGTCTGTGTGTATGTATAATATAGTACAGTAGGACTGATGTGACTGAATATGGTGGGTCTGTGTGTATGTATAATATAGTACAGTAGGACTGATGTGACTGAATATGGTGGGTCTGTGTGTATGTATAATATAGTACAGTAGGACTGATGTGACTGAATATGGTGGGTCTGTGTGTATGTATAATATAGTACTGTAGGACTGATGTGACTGAATATGGTGGGTCTGTGTGTATGTATAATATAGTACAGTAGGACTGATGTGACTGAATATGGTGGGTCTGTGTGTATGTATAATATAGTAATGTAGGACTGATGTGACTGAATATGGTGGGTCTGTGTGTATGTATAATATAGCACAATAGGACTGATTTGACTGAATATGGTGGTTCTGTGAGTATTTAAAATATAGTACAGTAGGACTGATGTGATTGAATATGGTGGGTCTGTGTGTATGTATAATATAGTACAGTAGGACTGATGTGACTGAATATGGTGGGTCTGTGTGTATGTATAATATAGTACAGTAGGACTGATGTGACTGAATATGGTGGGTCTGTGTGTATGTATAATATAGTACTGTAGGACTGATGTGACTGAATATGGTGGGTCTGTGTGTATGTATAATATAGTACAGTAGGACTGATGTGACTGAATATGGTGGGTCTGTGTGTATGTATAATATAGTACTGTAGGACTGATGTGATTGAATATGGTGGGTCTGTGTGTATGTATAATATAGTACAGTAGGACTGATGTGACTGAATATGGTGGTCTGTGTGTATGTATAATATAGTAATGTAGGACTGATGTGACTGAATATGGTGGGTCTGTGTGTATGTATAATATAGTACAGTAGGACTGATGTGACTGAATATGGTCAGTCTGTGTGTATGTATAATATAGTACAGTAGGACTGATGTGACTGAATATGGTGGGTCTGTGTGTATGTATAATATAGTACTGTAGGACTGATGTGACTGAATATGGTGGGTCTGTGTGTATGTATAATATAGTACAGTAGGACTGATGTGACTGAATATGGTGGGTCTGTGTGTATGTATAATATAGTACAGTAGGACTGATGTGACTGAATATGGTGGGTCTGTGTGTATGTATAATATAGTACAGTAGGACTGATGTGACTGAATATGGTGGGTCTGTGTGTATGTATAATATAGTACAGTAGGACTGATGTGACTGAATATGGTGGGTCTGTGTGTATGTATAATATAGTAATGTAGGACTGATGTGACTGAATATGGTGGGTCTGTGTGTATGTATAATATAGTACAGTAGGACTGATGTGACTGAATATGGTGGGTCTGTGTGTATGTATAATATAGTACAGTAGGACTGATGTGACTGAATATGGTGGGTCTGTGTGTATGTATAATATAGTACAGTAGGACTGATGTGACTGAATATGGTGGGTCTGTGTGTATGTATAATATAGTACAGTAGGACTGATGTGACTGAATATGGTGGGTCTGTGTGTATGTATAATATAGTACAGTAGGACTGATGTGACTGAATATGGTGGGTCTGTGTGTATGTATAATATAGTACAGTAGGACTGATGTGACTGAATATGGTGGGTCTGTGTGTATGTATAATATAGTACAGTAGGACTGATGTGACTGAATATGGTGGGTCTGTGTGTATGTATAATATAGTACAGTAGGACTGATGTGATTGAATATGGTGGGTCTGTGTGTATGTATAATATAATTCAGTAGTACTGATGTGACTGAATATGGTGGGTCTGTGTGTATGTATAATATAGTACAGTAGGACTGATGTGACTGAATATGGTGGGTCTGTGTGTATGTATAATATAGTACTGTAGGACTGATGTGACTGAATATGGTGGGTCTGTGTGTATGTATAATATAGTACAGTAGGACTGATGTGACTGAATATGGTGGGTCTGTGTGTATGTATAATATAGTACTGTAGGACTGATGTGACTGAATATGGTGGGTCTGTGTGTATGTATAATATAGTACAGTAGGACTGATGTGACTGAATATGGTGGGTCTGTGTGTATGTATAATATAGTACAGTAGGACTGATGTGACTGAATATGGTGGGTCTGTGTGTATGTATAATATAGTACTGTAGGACTGATGTGACTGAATATGGTGGGTCTGTGTGTATGTATAATATAGTACTGTAGGACTGATGTGACTGAATATGGTGGGTCTGTGTGTATGTATAATATAGTACAGTAGGACTGATGTGACTGAATATGGTGGGTCTGTGTGTATGTATAATATAGTACTGTAGGACTGATGTGACTGAATATGGTGGGTCTGTGTGTATGTATAATATAGTACAGTAGGACTGATGTGACTGAATATGGTGGGTCTGTGTGTATGTATAATATAGTACAGTAGGACTGATGTGACTGAATATGGTGGGTCTGTGTGTATGTATAATATAGTACAGTAGGACTGATGTGACTGAATATGGTGGGTCTGTGTGTATGTATAATATAGTACAGTAGGACTGATGTGACTGAATATGGTGGGTCTGTGTGTATGTATAATATAGCACAATAGGACTGATTTGACTGAATATGGTGGTTCTGTGAGTATTTAAAATATAGTACAGTAGGACTGATGTGACTGAATATGGTGGGTCTGTGTGTATGTATAATATAGTACAGTAGGACTGATGTGACTGAATATGGTGGGTCTGTGTGTATGTATAATATAGTAATGTAGGACTGATGTGACTGAATATGATGGGTCTGTGTGTATGTATAATATAGTACTGTAGGACTGATGTGACTGAATATGGTGGGTCTGTGTGTATGTATAATATAGTACAGTAGGACTGATGTGACTGAATATGGTGGTCTGTGTGTATGTATAATATAGTAATGTAAAACTGATGTGACTGAATATGGTGGGTCTGTGTGTATGTATAATATAGCACAGTAGGACTGATTTGACTGATTATGGTGGGTCTGTATGTATTTAAAATATAGTACAGTAGGACTGATGTGACTGAATATGGTGGGTCTGTGTGTATGTATAATATAGTACTGTAGGACTGATGTGACTGAATATGGTGGGTCTGTGTGTATGTATAATATAGTACAGTAGGACTGATGTGACTGAATATGGTGGGTCTGTGTGTATGTATAATATAGTACTGTAGGACTGATGTGACTGAATATGGTGGGTCTGTGTGTATGTATAATATAGTACAGTAGGACTGATGTGACTGAATATGGTGGGTCTGTGTGTATGTATAATATAGTACAGTAGGACTGATGTGACTGAATATGGTGGGTCTGTGTGTATGTATAATATAATACAGTAGGACTGATGTGACTGAATATGGTGGGTCTGTGTGTATGTATAATATAGTACAGTAGGACTGATGTGACTGAATATGGTGGTCTGTGTGTATGTATAATATAGTAATGTAGGACTGATGTGACTGAATATGGTGGGTCTGTGTGTATGTATAATATAGTACAGTAGGACTGATGTGACTGAATATGGTGGGTCTGTGTGTATGTATAATACAGCACAGTAGGACTGATTTGACTGAATATGGTGGGTCTGTGTGTATGTATAATATAGTACAGTAGGACTGATGTGACTGAATATGATGGGTCTGTGTATATGTATAATATAGTACAGTAGGACTGATGTGACTGAATATGGTGGGTCTGTGTGTATGTATAATGTAGTAATGTAAAACTGATGTGACTGAATATGGTGGGTCTGTGTGTATGTATAATATAGTACAGTAGGACTGATGTGATTGAATATGGTGGGTCTGTGTGTATGTATAATATAGTACTGTAGGACTGATGTGACTGAATATGGTGGGTCTGTGTGTATGTATAATATAGTACTGTAGGACTGATGTGACTGAATATGGTGGGTCTGTGTGTATGTATAATATAGTGCAGTAGGACTGATGTGACTGAATATGGTGGGTCTGTGTGTATGTATAATATAGTACAGTAGGACTGATGTGACTGAATATGGTGGGTCTGTGTGTATGTATAATATAGTACAGTAGGACTGATGTGACTGAATATGGTGGGTCTGTGTGTATGTATAATATAGTACAGTAGGACTGATGTGACTGAATATGGTGGGTCTGTGTGTATGTATAATATAGTACAGTAGGACTGATGTGATTGAATATGGTGGGTCTGTGTGTATGTATAATATAGTACAGTAGGACTGATGTGATTGAATATGGTGGGTCTGTGTGTATGTATAATATAGTACTGTAGGACTGATGTGACTGAATATGGTGGGTCTGTGTGTATGTATAATATAGTACTCTAGGACTGATGTGACTGAATATGGTGGGTCTGTGTGTATGTATAATATAGTACAGTAGGACTGATGTGACTGAATATGGTGGGTCTGTGTGTATGTATAATATAGTACTGTAGGATTGATATAACTGAATATGGTGGGTCTGTGTGTATGTATAACATAGTACAGTAGGACTGATGTGGTTTAATATGGTGGTTCTGTGTGCATGTATAATATAGTACTGTAGGACTGATATTATTGAATATGTTGGGTCTGTGTATATGTATAATATAGTACAGTGGGACTGATATGAGTTGGGTCTGTGTGTAAGTATAATATAGTACAGTAGGACTGATGTGGCTGAATTTGGTGGGTCTGTGTGTATGTATAATATAGTACTGTAGGACTGATATTATTGAATATGTTGGGTCTGTGTATATGTATAATATAGTACAGTGGGACTGATATGAGTTGGGTCTGTGTGTAAGTATAATATAGTACAGTAGGACTGATGTGGCTGAATTTGGTGGGTCTGTGTGTATGTATAATATAGTACTGTAGGACTGATGTGAGGTGGGTGTTTGTGTCTGTATAATATAGTACAGTAGGACTGATGTGACTGATTATGGTAGGTCTTGTTGTATGTATAATATAGTACAGTAGGACTGATGTGACTGAATATGTTGAGTTTGTGTGTATGTATAATATAGTACAGTAGGACTGATATGACTGAATATGGTGGCTCTGTGTATATGTACAATACAGTACAGTAGGACTGATGTGACTGAATATGGTGGGTCTGTGTGTATGTAATATAGTACAGTAGGATTGATGTGACTGAATATGGTGGTTCTGTGTGTATGTATAATATTGAACTAAAAGAGTGACTTTCTACCAGATATAAGTATTTTTTGTGGCTTTTCCACTGTTATTAAGCTAGCGACTGCATTTCGCCTGTTTTACTGCTACTTTAAGTGATTTCTGCATTTTACACTGTTTATTGCACTTTAAGTTACTAATTGTTGCAAATTGTTTCTGTAGGCTACCCACTAAAGTGTGCTAGCCGATTTACAGCATTTATAGCATTTACTGTCTGTTTTTTTCCTTATCTCTGTAATAAAACAAAAAAATCTCTTGTTTTCCCACCTTACTGAACTAGAGTAGTCCAGTTTCAGAGTTGCTGATCCCTGGGCTTTGTTTTTAGTTCCTGTTACTGATCCATTGCCTTATTAGGAAGGAGGAAGTTTCTTTGCTTACCAGTGGGAGTGGGAAGCACTGAGGCCTTTTGTCCGATTTGGTGAAGTTTCAGCCAGAAACTAGTAGTCCATTGGTCGCTTTGGGCCAATTCCTAGCTCCTTCAGCCCCTGCTATAAAACACGCTAAACACGTTAGCTGAGTTGCCACTGTTGCACACAAGAGCAGCGGTTAAACAAGGTTAAACTATTTCGGCCATCTAAATTCCACTCTTCAAATTTTCCCTTAGAACTACCTTCCTCGAGCTGTACTGCTGATCTAACCAGCATATCCTATAACTGAAAAGTTCATCTCTACTTGATTCCCAAGTAGACTATTCTCTATCTGTAAAGCGTAGCACTTACTCCTACAGTACTTGCACCTTGATAAAGCACTCTTATTATAGATAGTACCCCACCAGCCTAAAACCCACTTCCCCCGGAGTCCTTTGAAAGTTCTTTATCTACTACTTCTAGTATGTCGAGGGATCAGTTGCTAGTGTCCTCTCCAGCTCAACTGGTGAACCTGGGAATATTGAGGCAATGTTACAATTGCCTCATGTACACAGAAAATCCTCTCCTCCTCCCACAAAACACAAATACATGCGAGAGATGCAACTATACGGCCAAACTGGAGGCTGAGCTCTCTCAACATAGGACTGGCAAGACCAGACAGGAAGAGAAGGTAACCACACACAATACATACCCAGTCACACATGGTACCATCACAACTTCAAATCATACACATACTCACACAAAGATATACTCGGAGGCTCTGATCAAAAATTTACCAAAACAGCAGAGGCCACCAAAGCAGACACCCAAACAACTACCACCTCACGACCCAACACATACAACACATAGACCACACAGTCAGAGTGTCAAACAGTCACAGCCCTTAAGGCCAAACAAAATGCCAGACACACTTGTCATTGGTGATTCCATAGTCAGACACACTGACGTCCCGCTCACCAGACTGAGTAAGGAGAAGGTCACAGTAAGCTGCCTGTCGGGCTAGAATCCGCCACATAACGCAAGCACTCAGGTCTCTCAACAGCAGGTACAAATGCGACTCAGTCATTGTCCACGCTGGTGTCAATGACCTGAGATGTACCTCCTGACTACATGAAAAGGGACATCGAGGAGCTCTCTGATTATGTAGCCCAGGCAGGTATGACCCTGACCTTGAGCAGTATCCTACCTTCACCTAGAATGATGCCACAATACAGTGATAAGATGATCAGCTTTAATAATTGGCTTAAATTCTGGTGTCATTCAAAGAGGATCCAATGTCTGTCTGCCTGGGATGACATGCTGGACAAGCCACGCTGCTTCGCAAGGGACGGCTTGCACCTGTCACCCCTGGGCTTCCGGATATTGGCAAAGGCTCTTGCCACCCCCATAGTGCCTTTTTTAGGCAAGGCTCAAATTCTAAACCTACCACCCTAGAACACCAAAAAGGAAAAAAACTAAGGGTAATGCTGCTCAATGCCAGAAGTCTCATTCTCAAGATGCACGCACTTGAGGCCCTTCTCAATATGGAGAACATCGATGTCTGTGCTGTGACAGAAACCTGGTTCAAGGCTCCTGAGAGCACCCCAGCACTAACAGGTTTCACCTCATATCATGTGTTCTGGCCCCAAAATCCGGACAACACCAAGAAAGGAGGGGGGTGTCCATATTCATAAAGGACACCCACACCTCAAGGTTGGTGGCAACGCACGATGCATCGGAGACCATCCAGGTGCAATTAACCATAGGCAAGACTGCTCTGCAATTTGTAGCATGCTACAGGCCACCCTCTCAAACTCAGGAACCTCACATGGCCTTCCTGAAAACATTGGAGGATAAATGTATCTCCAAACACCATCATACTAGGTGACTTCAACTACCCTAATATAGACTGGGAACACTACTCAAGCCCGAACACTCTAACCCAAAGATTCCTGGAGTTCATAAACTCAAATGCCATGGAACAACTAGTCACCATCCCCACAAGAGGAGAAAACATACTTGATCTCATCATCACGAACATGGGATCAAAATGTTCAACACCGGAAGTATACCCCTCACTGGTGAGATCAGATCATAAACTAATCTCGCTGGAGGTCCTCATCCCGCCCCCACCTGAAACAAAAAGACCACAGTGAAAAACTTCTCAAAGCCGATTTCACACTTCTAAAAACTAGTGTGGTCTCCTTTAAGGCCCCTGAGCCAGTGGTAAACATTACTCAAACCGCTGAATCACTTACAAATGCCTTCTACCAGCACCTACAGGACTGCATGGATCAGGCAATCCCAAACAAAACTAAGACTCTCTGTACCAAAGGCAAGCGTCCAGTCTGGTGGACCCCAGCCATAAACAAGCTCTACAACAAAAGGAGGAAGCTACTACAAGATAGAGCAAAATCCTTGAAAGGTAAGACACCTTTGATCATTATAAGTAAAAACTAAGAGCTCTCATAAAATCATCCAAGGCAAATTTTGAGAGAAAAATCGCCAAGGACTCTAAAGACAATCATAAGGCCTTCTTTAGCTATGTTAGAAACCTAGGAGGAAACTCCCAGATATGCTCAGAATTAGTTCAAAATGATGTGAAAATTACTGAACCTACACACATTGCTAACATACTGGCTGACAGGTTCAGTGCAAACTTCTCCCCCTCCCCAAAAGGAGAGATATCTATTCCAGAGGATTGTAGCCCCAAACATCTCCAACGCCCAGGTGAGAACTGCCCTCACTAAGGCAAAAACACAGCATCCATGGGACCGGATGGTGTCCCCGGCTGTGTGCTTCATGAACTCAACGAGGAATTAAACCCACAGTTAGGACAGCTGTTTAATCTTAGCCTCACCTCAGGATATGTACCCAAGGAGTGGCGCAGCGACTGTGGTCCCACTTCATAAGGGCGGTGCCTCCACAGACCCTGGAAATTACCGCCCCATTAGCTTGACAAGCCTTATCTGCAAAGCCATGGAGAGGATCATAATGGAACTCATAAATAAAGACATAGGGAACTTGCAGACTTTGGATCCAACCCAGTTTGGCTTTGTCAAAGGCAGATCCTGCCTCTTAAACTTGGTTGACTTTTCGAGACAGTCACCAAGGCCATTGATGAGGAAAGGCAGTCCATACAGCCTACCTCAACCTGGCAAAGGCCTTGACACAATACCCCACTCAGGTATCATCGAAAAACTCATCAGCTTGAATGTAAACCCATACATCACAAGATGGGTTGCAAACTGGCTAAGTGACAGAACCCACAGGGTCAGAGTTGCTGGAGCCATGTCAGACTCAAAGCCTGTCACAAGTGGTGTCCCACAGGGCTCAGTCCTGGGTCTACTCTTGTTCGGCATCTACTTTTCTGAAGTACAAGCAAACACAGGAGGGTTATGGCTGACAAAGTTTGCAGATGACTGCAAACTGGGCCATAGTCGAAAACACATCTGACACAGATATCCTCCAGAAGGGCCTCACAGAAACAGATAACTGGTGCCAGAGCCATGGCCTGAAGTTAAACGCCAGAAAATGCATAGTCATACCCTTCGAAAACAAGGTTACCCCTAGCTACCATATAGGTGGCAATCCACTGAGCACAGAAAAGTCATCAGGGATCTGGGGACCTAAGTTGACAGTAGCCTTCGCTTGACACTCATGTTGCTAAAGTAGTTAGGAAAACCTTCTATATCGCCCACCTGATCATGAAGGGATTCACATCTAGATCAAGGGAGGTCATCGTCCCCTGTACTCATCACTCATTAGACCTATGATTGAGTACAATGCCCGTCGAATGTATCTGACCAGACACCTGCTGCAGCTTGAAAGGCCCCAAAAGTTCCTCACCAAAAGGATAAAGGGTCTCAAAAATATGTCTTATGCTGCCCGACTGAAAGAACTCCAGCTCTATTCAGTCTCATACCGCTTGCTCAGAGGTGACCTCTGCCTGACATATAAGGCCATGTCAAACCCAGATTTGATGAATATGCTTCACCTCAAAAAATCTAGATCCCTCAGAACCACAAGGGCGAGACTTAAACCTTGACACGGTTATAAATAGAACGTGCTGGAGGGACAGATTCATCACCCAGAGACTCCCTATGCTGTGGAACAAAATCCCGGTACATGTGAGGCAGAGCACCTCACTGGCCTTGTTCAAGAGGAATCTTGACCAATGGATGGGAGATCGCAGATATACCCCAGGGATTACTTCAGTGTCACTGCTTGACAGAGGCACAGAAAAATGATAGGCATAGTTTTTATTCAAACTAAAGGGGTGGCGAAAGCCACATAACTATGGGCTAGGCTTATAAATGCCCTTGGGCAGATAGCCTAGTATGAACCTATGAACCTATGAACCTATGAACAGTAGGACTGATATGAGTTGGGTCTGTGTGTAAGTATAATATAGTACTGTAGGACTGATATTATTGAATATGTTGGGTCTGTGTATATGTATAATATAGTACAGTGGGACTGATATGAGTTGGGTCTGTGTGTAAGTATAATATAGTGCAGTAGGACTGATGTGACTGAATATGGTGGATCTGTGTGTATGTATAATATAGTAATGTAAAACTGAAGTGACAGAATATGGTGAGTCTGTGTGTATGTATAATATTGTACGGTAGGACTGATGTGATTGAATACGGTGGGTCTGTGTGTATGTATAACATCATGCAGTAGGACTGATGTGACTGAATATGGTGGGTCTGTGTGTATGTATAATATAGTACTGTAGGACAGATGTGACTGAATATGGTGGGTCTGTGTGTATGTATAATATAGTACAGTAGGACTGATGTGACTGAATATGATGGGTCTGTGTGTATGTATAATACAGTACTGTAGGACTGATGTGAGGTGGGTCTGTGTGTATGTATAATATAGTACAGTAGGACTGATGTGACTGAATATGGTGGGTCTGTGTGTATGTATAATATAGTACAGTAGGATTTATGTGACTGAATATGGTGGTTCTGTGTGTATGTATAATATAGCACAGTAGGACTGATTATGGTGGGTCTGTATGTATTTAAAACATAGTACAGTAAACTGATGTGACTGAATATGATGGGTCTGTGTGTATGTATAATATAGTACTGTCGGACTGATGTGACTGAATATGGTGGGTCTGTGTGTATGTATAATATAGTACAGTAGGACTGATGTGACTGAATATGGTGGTCTGTGTGTATGTATAATATAGTACAGTAGGACTGGATTGACTGAATATGGTGGGTCTGTGTATATGTATAATACAGTACAGTAGGACTGATGTGACTGAATATGGTGGGTCTGTGTGTATGTATAATACAGTACAGTAGGACTGATGTGACTGAATATTGTGGGTCTGTGCGTATGTATAATACAGTACAGTTGGACTGATGTGACTGAATATGGTAGGTCTGTGTGTATGTATAATATAATACAGTTGGACTGATGTGACTGAATATGGTGGGTCTGTGTGTATATATAATATAGTACAGTAGGAATGATGAGATTGAATAAGGTGGGTCAGTGTGTATGTATAATATAGTACAGTGGGACTGATGTGAGGTGGGTCTGTGTGTATGTATAATATAGTACAGTAGGACCGATGTGACTGAATATGGTGGGTCTGTGTGTATGTATAATCTAGTACAGTAGGACTTTTGAGATTGAATAAGGTGGGTCTGTGTGTATGTATAATATAGTACAGTAGGACTGATGTGATTGAATATGGTTGGTCTGTGTGTATGGATAATATATTACTGTAGGACTGATGTGACTGAATATGGTGGGTCTGTGTGTATGTATAATATAGTACAGTAGGACTGATGTGACTGAATATGGTGGGTCTGTGTGTATGTATAATATAGTACAGTAGGACTGATGTGACTGAATATGGTGGGTATGTGTGTATGTATAATATAGTACTGTAGGACTGATGTAACTGAATATGGTGGGTCTGTGTGTATGTATAATATAGTGCAGTAGGACTGATGTGACTGAATATGATGGGTCTGTGTGTATGTATAATATAGTACAGTAGGACTGATGTGGTTTAATATGGTGGTTCTGTGTGTATGTATAATATAGTACAGTAGGACTGATGAGATTGAATAAGGTGGATCTGTGTGTATGTATAATATAGTACAGCAGGACTGATATTATTGAATATGGTGGGTCTGTGTGTATGTATAATATAGTACAGTGGGACTGATGTGAGGTGGGTCTGTGTGTATGTATAATATAGTACAGTACGACTGATGTGTCTGAATATGGTGGGTCTGTGTGTTTGTATGATATAGTACAGTAGGACTGATGTGACTGAATATTGTGGGTCTTTGTGTATGTATAATATAGTGCAGTAGGACTGATGTGACTAAATATAGTGGGTATGTGTAATATAATTCAGTAGTACTGATGTGACTGAATATGGTGGGTCTGTGTGTATGTATAATATAGTACAGTAGGACTGATGTGATTGAATAAGGTGGGTCTGTGTGTATGTATAATATAGTACAGTAGGACTTATGTCACTGAATATGGTGGATCTGTGTTTGTATAATATATACAGTAGGACTGATGTGGATTAATATGGTGGGTCTGTGTGTATGTATAATATAGTACCGTAGGAGTGATATGTCTGAGAATGGTGGGTCTATGTGTATGTATAATATAGTACAGTAGGACTGATATGACTGAATATGGTGGGTCTGTGTGTATTTATAATATAGTACTGTAGGACTGGTGTGATTGAATATGGTGGGTCTGTGTGTATGTATAATATAGTACAGTAGGACTGATGTGACTGAATATGGTGGGTCTGTGTGTATGAGTAATATAGTACAGAACAACTGCTGTGATTGAATATGGTGGGTCTGTGTGTATGAATAATATAGTACAGTAGGACTGATATGACTGAATATGGTGGGTCTTTGTGTATGTATAACATAACCTGAAATTGGTTCACCTTGTTTGCTCTAGCATAGACTAGATCCAGGCCTACTGAATCTAGCTTTGTTTATATGCTTGTTGTTTGTTTGCTTGTTATTTCCCTGGAAGCTAATTCCACCTAATACGCAACTTCTCAGCGCTTCTGTGGATCACTAGTGATATCTGCATTGCTTACTGTACTTATTTCCTTGTTTCACTTGAAAGAAAGTTACAGTTTGTCGTTTTTGCATTTAGTTACTTGTAACACATTGCACTCAAGTTACCTGGCACTTGCTCACTAAAGCAATTATATAAGTCAGCACTAAAAATTAAAAGCACTACACCCTCACTCCCCACTGGCCCTTGTTTTCAATTAAGGATTTCCCAATATTATTCTAGCATGTCCAAAGGTCAGTTGTCAATCTCCTCTCCGGTCCAGCTGGTGAATCTGGGAATCTTGAGGCAATGTTATAACTGCCTCATGTACACAGACAACCCTATCCTCCTCCCACATAACACAAATACTTGCGAGAGATGCAGCTATTTAGCCAAACTGGAGGCTGAGCTCTCTCAACTCAGAACTGGCAAGACCAGACAGGAGGAGAAGGCAACTACACATACCACAAAACCAGCCTCACATAATGCTACCACTCCACTGAATCAAACACATAAACACACAAAGACATACTCGGAGGCTCTGAGTAAAAATTTACCTAAACAGCAGAGGCCTCCAAAGCAGACACTCAAACAACTGCTACCTCAAGACACCCCACAAGCAACACATAAACCACAAAAGCAGTGTGCAAAGCAGTCACAGCCCTTAAGGACAAATACAACACCAAACATACTTGTCATAGGTGACTCCATAGTCAGACACACTGACGTCCCACTCACCAGGCTGAACAAGGAGAGGGTCACAGTAAGCTGCCTATCGGGCACTAGAATCCGCCACATAAGACAAGCACTCGGGTCACTCCACGGCAAGTACAAATATGACACAGTCATTGTCCATGCTGGTGTGAGCGACCTGAGACGTACCTCCCTGGACTACATGAAAAGAGGCATAGAGGAGCTCTCTGATTATGTAGCCCAGGCAGGTATGACCCTAACCCTGAGCAGTATCCTTCCTTCACCAAGAATGATGCCACAATATAGAGACAAGATGATCAGCTTTAACAATTGGCTTAATGTCTGGTGTCATTCAAAGGGGATCCAGTGTCTGTCTGCCTGGGATGACATGCTTGACAAGCCACGCTGCTTCGCAAGGGACGGCTTGCACCTGTCACCCGTGGGATTCCGGATATTGGCTAAGGCTCTTGCCAGCCCCATAGTGCCTTTTTTAGGCAAGGCTCAAATTCTAAACCTACCACCCTAGAAAACAAAATGGGAAGAAACTGAGGGTAATGCTGCTCAATGCCAGAAGTCTAAATCTCAAAATGCACGCACTCGAGGCCCTTCTCAGTATGGAGAACATCGATGTCTGTGCTGTAACTGAAACCTGGTTCAAGGCTCCTGAGAGCACCCCGCCACTATTAGGTTTTACCTCATATCATGCGTTCCGCCCCAAAACCCGGACCACACCACAAAAGGAGGGTGTATCCATATTCATAAAGGATACCCACACCTCCAGGTTGGTGGCAACACAAGCTTGAAACCATCCAGGTGCAACTAACCATAGGCAAAACTGCTCTACAAATTGTAGCATGCTACAGGCCACCCTCTCAAACTCAGGAACCCCACACAGCCTTCCTGAAGACACTGGAGGGTATAAATGTATCTCCAAACACCATCATATTGGGTGACTTCAACTACCCGAATATAGACTGGGAACATTACTCAAGCCCTAACTTTCTAGCCCAACGGTTCCTGGAGTTCATAAATTCAAATGCCATGGAACAGCTAGTCACTGTTCCCACGAGAGGAGAAAATATACTAGATCTCATTGTCACAAACATGGGGACAAAATGCTCCACACCGAAGTATATCCCTCATTGGTGAGATCTGATCATAAACTAATCTCACTGGAAATCCACATCCCGCCCCCACCCCAAACAAAAAAGACCATAGTGAAGAACTTCTCTAAAGCAAACTTCACACTGCTCAAGACTGGTGTGGTATCCTTCAAGGCCCCTGAGCCAGAGGAAACCACAACCCAAGCTGGAAGCCCTTACAAATGCCTTCTATGAACACCTCCAGGACTACATGGATCAGGCAATCCCAAATAAAACCAAGACTCTTTCCACAAAGGGCAAACGTCCAGTCTGGTGGACCCCAGCCATTAACAAACTCTACAATAAGAGGAGAAAGCTATTACATGATAGAACAAAATCCATAAAAGGAAGTCACCCTGATCATTATTAGTAAAAAAATACGAGCACTCATAAAATCAACTAAGGCCAATTTTGAGAGAAAAATTGCCATGGATTCAAAGGACAATCATAAGGCCTTTTTCAGCTATGTTAGGAACCTGGGTGGAAACTCCCAGATATGCTCAGAATTAGTCCAAAATGATACAAAAATCACTGAACCCACAGACATTGCCAACATACTGGCAGACAGGTTCAGTGCAAACTTCACCCCCCTCTCCCCCCTAAAGGAGAGATAACTATCCCAGCCGAGTGTAGCCTCCCGGACATCTCAAATGCGCAGGTGAAAGCTGCTCTCTAAAGCTAAAAACACAGCATCAATGGGACCGGATGGTGTCCCCGGCTGTGTGCTACACGAGCTAAATGAGGAATTAAACCCGCACATAAGGCAGCTGTTTAATCTCAGCCTTACCACAGGATACGTGCCCAAGGAGTGGCGTACGGCAACTGTGGTCCCACTCCACAAAGGCGGCACCTCTACGGACCCTGGTAATTACCGCCCCATAAGCTTAACAAGTCTAGTCTGCAAAGCTATGGAGAGGATCATAATGGAGCTCATAAACAAAGATATAGGGGACTTGCAGACATTGGACCCGACCCAGTTTGGCTTTGTCAAGGGAAGATCATGCCTTTTGAACTTGGTTGACTTCTTGAAACAGTCACCAAGGCCATTGATGAGGAAAGGCAGTCCATACAGCCTACCTTGACCTTGCAAAGGCTTTCGACACAATACCCCACTGGTATTGTAGAAAAACTTACCAGCTTAAATGTAAACCCATATGTCACAAGATGGGTTGCAAACTGGCTTAAGGACAGAACCCACAGGGTTAGAGTTGCTGGCGCTGTGTCAGACTCCAAGCCGGTCACAAGTGGTGTCCCACAGGGCTCGGTCCTTGGCCCCTATTGTTTGGCATCTACTTCTCAGAAGTACAGGCCAACATGGGAGGACTTTGGCTGACAAAGTTTGCAGACGACTGCAAACTGGGCCATAGTGGAAAGTGCATTGGACACGGATATCCTTCAGAAGGGACTCACGGAAACAGATAGCTGGTGCCAGAGCCATGGCCTGAAGTTAAACGCCAAAAATGTATAGTCATACCCTTTGGGAAAAACAAGGTAACCCCAGGCTACCATATAGGTGGCAATCCACTAAGCACAGAAGAGGTTATCAGGGACCTGGGGACCCAGGTTGACAGTGGCCTTTCTTTGACACTCACATTGCTAAAGTGGTTAGAAAGACCTTCTACATTGCCCACCTGATCATGAAGGGATTCACATCCAGATCTAGTGAGGTCATTGTTCCCTGTACTCTTCACTTATCAGACCAATGATCGAGTACAATGCCCCATTCGGGATGTATCTCACCCGACATCTGCAGCAATTGGAGAGACCCCAAAAGTTCCTCACCAAAAGGATAAAGGACTCCAAAATCTGTCATATGCTGCCAGATTGAAGAAACTCCAGCTCTATTCAGTCGCATACCGTCTGCTCAGAGGTGACATGTGCCTGACATACAAGGCCATGTCCAACCCGGAATTAATGGACATGCTCCACCTCAAAAATCCAAATCCACCAAAACCACTAGAGCAAGCGACTTAAACCTTAGCACGGATATAAATAGGACGTGCTGGAGGGATAGATTTATCACTCAGAGACTCCCTATGCTGTGGAATAAAATCCCGGTCCATGTGAGGCAGAGCACCTCGCTGACTCTGTTCAAGAGAAATCTAGACCTGTGGATGGGAGATCGTAGGTTTACCCCGGGAATCATATCTGTGTCACTGCTGGACAGAGGCACAACAAACTAATGGGCACAGTATTTTTTCATATAAGGGGTGGCGTAAGCCACAAAAATTTGGGCTAGGCTTATAAATGCCTTAGGGCAGATAGCCTAGTATAAACAAATGAACCTATGAACCTATGAACCTATGAACCTATGTATAATATAGTACAGTAGGACTGATGTGACTGAATATGGTGGGTCTGTGTGTATGTATAATATAGTACAGTAGGACTGATGTGACTGAATATGGTGGGTATGTGTGTATGTATAATATAGTTTATTTAAATTCCCACTTTCCCCTCTGGTCCTGTACTGCGTAGGCTGTTGGCTCAGCTTAAGGTTATCTTCCCTGCTGAAATAGTTTCTACCCCAGGTGTCTCCCAGTCCTCAGCGTGGCCACCCGCCCGTGAAATAATCATCTCTAAAGGACTCCTGCTGTGCTTCATTTATAGTAATATTAAATTGGTGCTTTGGATTTAATACTAAAGTGTATGTACCTCACTGTATATCAGCCAATATAATCTTCATGTGAAATTTGTGTTTAACTACCCGGCGAGCAGCAGCTAGCAGCCTACCAGGGATTTATGATCCCTCTCTCTACCTTCCTAGTCCCCTTGCACTTCCCCTGAACTCCCTGGGATCTTGTCTCATAAGTACCTGATTTGGCCTCTAGGTGGCAGCATTTCCTGCTTTTTCTCAATGCCCTAATGCTTAGCACGGCCGGCCTTAGGCATAGGCGAACTAGGCGAACGCCTAGGGTGCTGTACAGGACCGCCTTGTAAAGGGCGCAATTTGTGCTTATTTGTTTTAATGAATTTACTGTTAGTATGCGAACGCATAATAAGAAAGTAAATTAATTAAAATAAATAAGCCATGGGTGCCGGAATCATAGGGAGGAGGGGAAGTGAGCTCCCCTCCCACTTTTATACCAGCTGCAGTTTGGCCAGGACTTTAAGAATTAACAAAAAAAAAAAAAAAACTCCACTCCACGGTAGTGGAGTCTTCTCCTCCTTTAAGGAGGAACATGCATGCCTCACATCCACGTACGCAGACGTAGATGTAAACAAGCGGAAATTAAACAAGCAGAAGAGTTAACGCCATGTGTACGCATGTGGCAATTAGATTAAAAAGAAGGTAAGTGTATGTGTGTGTCTGTGTAGTTTACACTGGGCTTCTGTGCGCGAGAGAAAGTTTGTGTGTGTGTGTGTGTGTGTGTGTGTGTGTGTGTGTGTGTGTGTGTGTGTGTGTGTGTGTTTCTGAATGTGTGTGTTTGAAATAGCAGCTATTCTCTCACTGTGCAATTCAGTCCCCCCCCCCACCCCCACCCCAGAAGCTGCTGGCACTTTTGCAAGTTGTTGTTGTTTTCGGCTTTTCCCGGTCATTGCTTAGCCCTCAACAAAAATCAAAAGCTGGAAATGTTGCATCATGTGAAACCCTTCCTCAATGGCCACTGGTTAGTCATTACAGCCAAAACCTATTTACTAGCATTCTAACAAATTTTCCAAAGACCTTAGTCTCAAAATTAGAACAGCTATAGGACTAGATTTCCAGATTTGGAAATAATCTTCCTATTCACCTGGCAGTATCCCCTTTTGGAAGCTATCATGGCGAACAGTTATTTGACACATCACCACAATTTCAAACCTCAAACAGCCTATAATATCTGCAAACTTCATTGGTATCCCACCTCACAGTTCTTAATGCAATGGAACACACCTTCTCCAGCTAATCAAACTTACAGCATTTGGTAAATTCCTTTTGTTTAATAAACCAATATTGCCACTCTATATTCTACAGAGTGCTATCCAAATACTGGCACAATCCACTTACACAACAAAGCACACTAATTCCAATAATCAGTTAAAAGACTTTAATGACATTCCTTGCATAATCATGGAAATGTAACAATGCAACTGTTTTCAGTTAGGTTCTCTACTTCCTTAACCTCTGTTACTGAGCACCACCGGGCGTTTGGAAATGTGGGGATCACTCTTTTGCTTACCGAGACCTACATCTTTTGGATCTGATATTGGAAGCTGGTTGAGAGGTATGGAGAAATTTCACCATGTTTTATATGTTAGGTGGGAGGAGAGGCATATAAACTCCATGCAGGTAGCAGAAATGTATGGCAGCATTTTGTTAATTTCTTTTAAGAGTAAACATTACACTCTTTCTTCATGGATTGCTGCAGGTGAAAAACTGGCTGTGATTTAAGATTTCCTTTTTTGATGAATCTTTCAGTGAGTGGGGCACTGTATTACTGAAGATCAGAGCTCTCAACCTATTTGCCCCCCCCACACACACACACACATACACTTTACCCCTCCCCACAGCTATCACTTTTTTCTTACAGCTAACACCCCTGGTCAGTTTCCTTCTCCCCAAAGCCCATGTATCCATTGATAGAGTGCTGAGACATAGATCTCCATTGTCCATAATGTTGTATAGTTCCCAGATTTTGCCTTACATTTTTTGTCTTGTCCATCTAAAATATTTGATCTGATAGATCACTGAGGTGAAATGTCAGTCAATAATGCATTTGATTTTCAGCCTTCATTTCCTTCAGAAAATGCATGCTAAGACAAATGCTGTTATTCTAGCAACTTTCTAAGTCTATAAGAGCCATATTTATAATCTGACCCTGTTTGTGGGCCTTTGACCCCCCCCCCCGTTTTTTAGGCTTCGTTCAGATTTCATGTGCTAAGAGGTTGAGAGTTATGGAGGCATGGTATGTAATGTCCTAGTTGCCGATTTAGTTGTTGCATTTTAAGAGGGGATACGGGTTCTGCATTCCTTAGTGTGCCGTCCTTTGTTTAATATGTCTAGTAACTATTAACTTGTCTGTTTCTCAGTCATTCTCTACTGCAATATTATCAGTGTACCATTGTTTTCTTTAATGCAACGTAGACAATTAATTCTTCAAGGGCAGCACTGAATTTGTAGATGGAACAGTGGAATGTTAAGCTCTTTGCCAGTAATAGCATCTTCATTAGTTAAAAATCTCTTTAATGTAGAATTATTCAGATGATGTTTACTTCTGCAGAGATTGTGATTATTGACTGATACTGTTTGAGGGGACCTTTATGGTTAAAATGTTCTGAAAATGGGCAAGTTTGTCATTATTGGGTCATACATTTTGTTTCATTACTTACTGGAAAAATGTTCAGAACTACAAATTTAGCACACTGCAGCAAGTGTAAATGTTTTCAGTGTGCAACTAGCTGTTTTTTGTTTATCAAATGGCACACTGTGTTGTAAAATCTGAAAGCAGTGTTAGTAGCATAATTGCCTTTGGTGCAGAAGGCTGTGGATTCCACTCCCACACCATGTAGATGGACTGCTGCTATGCAGTGCCTATATGATTGTTTGGTGCATTATAAGGGGGGTTCTACACTCCTAAATATGGTCTTTTGTATGAGATACCTAGTGACTGTGAACTTGTTAATTTCCTATTGCAATATTTCTAACTTACCAATTTTTTAATGTAATATAGGCAATTAATTTTTCAAGGGCAGCAGGCACTGAATTTGTAGATAACACTGATATGTAAAGTTAAGTTCTTTGCCAGTAGCAACCTCTTCATTAGTTACAGATTTCTTTAATGTGGAATTCAGATGATTTTACTTCTGTAGAGATTGTGTGTGTTGAATAATATTGGTGGATTGTAATGATAGAAGTCTTGAGTGGCCCTTTATGGTTGAAAATTTCTGAAATGCATAGTGTTTGGTTCATACATTTTGTTTCATTGCTTATTAAAAGAATGTTTAAAGCTACAAATTTAAAACATATTCTAACAAGTGGTGCTGTATTATACAAGGAATATAATTAGATACAATCAGGAAAGTGAATTAATGAATAAATACATGGTATGCATGGCCCTAAAAAAATATGTGCAAGCAGTCTGTTTTGAAAACAGCCCAAAGGTAAAATTAATTCTCCACCAACCAGTTGCAGTTCTATGAATGCGGGTTTTCATGCTTTCAATGAATGTTAAGTTCTGCCATTTCAATGAATGAGTTTCAAGGGAAGACAAGTTTACTGCTCATGCTAAGTCTGTTTTCATTGTGAGACTGTATTGTTTGTTTAGCAAATGGCTATCTGTGTTTGTGCTACTTTATTTTAATATCTGTAATCATTGTAGAAGCAAATAATAGAACATACTTGTGGTAACTGGTGAGATAACCAAATAATGTAACACTGAAATGGCGGGGGGGGCTGCTGCAGGAGGGGCTGCTTTGGGGGTGGCGGTCTATTACCCTTCCTAGAACCCTATTTGACCATGATCTGGCTCTGGTATTTCAAGTAGAAAATACATATGTAAAGGTAGTTGCAGTTTAACTACATTATAAAGTATTTTTTTCTTCCTATGCATTTAAATAATTTAAGGAAATGACTAGAGTGGCTTTCTTAGGGAATGACCCAGTGAATATGGCTCAAATAGGGGTGTTTCATGAGTGTGGTATAGGTGGAGCTTAAGGGGCACCGGAGCACTACTTCGCCTAGGGTGCCATTTCGGCTAAGGCCAGCCCTGATGCTTAGAAATACTTTTGTTCAAATAACACAGCCCTGTTTCCAGCCAACATTCCCTTTAAACACTTCTCTGCACTGTCCAACCTCTAGTCTCTAGCAAACCTCTTTTCAGCTCAAATTCTGAGTGCTTTTCCCTATAGTTTACTCTCCTCTGCTTTATTCCCTCAATTCACTGATACACTCTCTGCCTTCTCATCTGCTTTGGCTCTTCCCGCTCCATTCACCCTGCAGGTTCATTCCGCTCCCCTACCCTACCCCCAATTCCCACCATCCCCCAGTACCCTTACATTTATTCTAGCCTGTCTTCTCCCACTAAGCCTAAACACCCAATAGAAATCCCATCTATCTTTTGCCCCCCTCACCACACTCTAAACCTAATTATCCTATTACAACTCTCCCCTTATTACTAGACACAACTCTGTCCCTACCATATCTCCTCATATTCTCCTATCTCCCCACCTCTTAACATCTCCTCAGCTCTACTAACACACTATTTCACAATTTCTCCCCACTCCCCATATTTCCTCTTACACATTCCATTTACCAAACCATATCTCTCTTACCTCCCTTCACTCAATATGCTCCACTTAACTATTCAGACCCTCCTAACCCCCTGCCTCCTCCTTATACTTCTGATCCCCCCTAAGCTACTACAGCTCATATCACTCTTATGCTCTTCCATTCTCTCCAACAACTAAAACAGCCATACAAATGCTACATCTTCCCCTCTCTCTCACTCATTTCTATTTCATCTCACCATTCCCTTTTCACCCTAACCCTCTACACCTATTCTGCACAAGAACTACCTCTAACTCAACCAAACTATTAACACCTAAACTAACATTAGTTCTTCTCAAACTCATTCAATACAAACGCAAATGGCTAAAGTTCATTTCCTATAATAACCCAATCTTAGCTGGAGATATCCATCCTAATGTTGGTCCCAGCTCCCTCTCTAACAACCCCTTCCCCCAAATACTCTTAAATTCTTCACTATTAATGCCCAAAGTCTCAGCAACAAAATACACCATTTTCATGCATGGTTAAGCCATAACCAACCTGACATCCTAGCTGTCACCGAGACCTGGCTCAAACCACACATCTCTGATTCCGAATTCCTGCCCTCAGGTTTCCTTGCCCCCAGAAATGAATGTTTAAACAAAAAAAAGTGGCAGAATTGCCCTAATCTACTCTAATTTTCTCACCCTCGTTCTCCTCCAAATCATAATTCCATATTTCAATAGCACCAACCTCACTGCCGGTATACTTAAACTAAATAAACACAAGAACATCTGTATCATAGCCCTATACATCTCCCCTGGCAATAACATCCCTATCATCAAAGGGTTCTACCTGACTTCGTCGACAGCGCAGAAGACCGACAGCGGAATTCGGAGCTCCAGAAGATCGAAAACGAAGAAGACCGACGCGAATCGCGAGTGGCAGAACATCGACAATGCAGAAGACCGACACGACGGATGACAACACCAACGCCGAGGATGCCGACATGGGGAAAGGCTGTGTGAGTATGCGGTAGTGACGGACGTTAGGGTGCGAGGCAGGTAAGTGTGGAGATTGACAGTCTGTGGGGATAGGGGTGGGTTAAGTGAGTTAGGGTTAGGGAGCGATAGGGGTGGGTTAAGTGAGTTAGGGTTAGGGAGCGATAGGGGTGGGTTAAGTGAGTTAGGGTTAGGGAGCGATAGGGGTGGGTTAAGTGAGTTAGGGTTAGGGAAGCGATAGGCGGGTTAAGTGAGTTAGGGTTACGGAGCGGGTAGGTAAGTGTGCGATAGTGACGGACCTTAGGGTTAGGGTAAGGTTTAGTGTGGGCTTGTAAGGATTTTGGTGTGCTTGTGTTGTGTGTGTGGTTTGTGGAATGGGGATGTGTTTTGTTTTTAATTGTTATTGTGGTGTGTGCAGTGTATGGGGTTTCGTGTTTGTGTACCGTCGGTTATTTCGTTGTCGGTTATGTGTGGTTTCGTGTTTATGGACTGTCGAATATGTGGTGTCGGTGATGTGGTTGTCGGTGTTGTGTGGTTTCGGCTATGTCAGGTAGAACCCATCAAAGATATTCTCCAGTGGGCCTCAACTGAAATTAATTATGAAACTTATAGTCTAGGTGACATAAATATTGACTGGAACAAGATCAGTAGTCCTTCTCCTTCCCTATCCAGCAATGTCTATAACTTTATCCAAGTAATCTTGTCCACCACGGCCCAATAAAACAAATTCCCCTGGATCCATCTTATACTGGATCCTGGTCACCCACCCTAATAAACTAATCTTCTCTGGTACTATTCCTAACACCATTAGCGACCACCTCCCAGCCCTCATTCCTCGCTCAACCAACTCTTCTCCTCACCAGCAAATGTTCATTCACACTCACAATCTTAGCAATTTCAACCCCCTAACTTTCTCTAATACTCTCAAACAGATGAATTGGCAAATCCTAAATACCCTTCCTCTTGACCAAACTATAGAACACTTTAACTCAGTCTTCCTTGACACACTTAACTCCCAAGCCCCCCTAAGAATCAAAAGGATAAAAAATAATACTGTCCCCTGGCTAACCAAAGAGACCAGACAATGCATCAAAGGGACAAAACCTGGAAGCTCTTCCAAAACAACAAATTCCCTAAAACCCTTCTATACAAACAACTTTGCAACCTCGCAAAAAAATAGATCTCTAAAGACAAGAAAACCTACTATTTGAAGCTCCAAGCCTATAGTAACACAAACCCCAAACAATTTTGGAAATCCATAAATTCCCTCCTAAATTCAGGCTCCAACAGTAACCCATGCCCTGATCCAAACGTATCCAACCTCTAACTAAGTTCCAAGTTTAATTCCTTTTTTATAGATACTATTTCTGAACTGACCAAGACTTTCCCAAACCATCATCCTCCTGCACCACCCTCCTCTACTTGCAAACCCTCAAGCAACTCTCTACCAATGTTTGAACTCAAACCTGTCTCTACTAAACTCATATAAACTCTCCTTTCCAAACTCAAACCTTGCTCCAACGCAACTGATAATATTCCCTCCTCCTTCCTAAAATGTGCTGCAGACAGCATAGCATTGGCAATCAGTATCTTAGTAAATAGATCCATAAAGGAAGCATATGTTACCAAACTCTGGGGCTCAGCCTACATTCTTCCTCTCCACAAAGGTGGCAGAAATACCAACATCTCTAACTTCCGGCCAATTGCTCTGCTTCCTCCTATTTCCAAAATCTTAGAAAAATGTATCCACCTCCAACTCATGCCTTTTCTTACCCAAAACCAACTTCTCACATCAACCCAACATTGCTTCTGCCCTGGTCACAGCACTATAACTGCACTACTCTCCTTACTAGAAACTGTAAACCAAGCCCGTAAACTCCAGACACTTAGTTTCCACCATACTCCTTGACCTTTCCAAAGCTTTTGATGCAGTTTCCCATAAATATCTTATCCATCATCTTTCAAATCTTCATCTCTCAACAAATACCCTATCCTGGTTCTCGAGTTACCTATCTGACAGATCTCAGGCAGTCATATGGAAGAACTCCACCTCCTCCTTTCTTCCCACCCCAACTGGTGCACCGCAAGGGTCCATCCTTGGTCCCATATTTTTTAACATCTTTATCAATAACTTTCACTCTGCTATACCACATGCTAAAGTTATTCAATATGCAGACGACTCTACATTAGTCTGCTTGCCCTCAAACCTCTCTGAACTTCTAAGAAAAACCCAAACTGCTTTTTCATCCACTGAACACTGGATGCACCAAAACCACCTTTCTCTAAATGCCAACAAATCCAAAATTCTACTTTTCCCTCCCTCCAAGGCTTTCCACTATGACAAAAATGCATTCAAAGTCCATAGCCAAGCTAACTCACCCATAGAAGTGGTTCCCTTTGCTAAACTTCTAGGAATTACTATTAATGAACACCTCAAATTTGACATCCATGTACAACAGAATATCAAAAAAACCCATCAAAAACTAGGTATGCTATACAGAAACAATCTATTTCTTTCCAATTCCACAAGGCAAACCCTGGCTTCTACTTACCTTCTCCATTCCCTACTATACTGAGCTCCACTTCTTTCACACCTGACCTCTACCATCTCTTCTAAGCTAGAAAGCTGCTATAATATCTCTAAATTTGCCAATAATTCTAAAAACGCCACACACCATTGCCTCACCCTTAACTCTAAATTGGTTAGAACTCCCCAACTATCTTGACTTCCTCCAAATGACCACAGCACATAGACTTATATTTTACCCAAATAAATGCCCTGCACTAATAGACATCCTTCCCCCATACACCCCTAATAGACCCCTCAGATCTGAACATCAAAATCTAATTACCATCTACAAACCTAATCGACCTGCTGGCCAACATCTCCTATCCTTCTCACTAGGCAAAAAATGGAATTCTTTCCCTTCTATAAGGACTACATCAAACACTGATAACTTCAAAACCCAGGTATTCAACCACCTAGCCTCTAAATGGAAATGCTCCTGCTTTCACCCTACCTAAAATACTCAAGAACTGCACCTCACATTCTCTACTTGACTTTGGCTCTCTTTACAATCCTAGAGTGGATTCCAACTCTCTACAACTTCATCCTCCTTGTTGTTGTTGTGTTTTTCAACTTTTGCCAGTTAGGGGTCGCCACAGCGGAACTCCAGTCTGCTAATCACTGGCAGTAGACTTTTACATGCCAAGTTGCCAGCCCTGATGCACAACCTTCAATGAAGGTGCGCCCATTCATGCATGTCTCCACACAGAAGAATCGAACAGGACAACGTCTTACTGTGAGGCGACAATGCTACCGCAGCACCACCACCGCAGTTAAAAATTGTAAATAGAAAGTCTGGTGAATCCCAATTAAGGGCACAATATAACTCCTTTTCACTTATCCTCCTTACTACATATTAGAATCCCCAATTTTGTAAATATATCTGCTTCTTCATAATAATTTTTTCTCCACGGTGTTCCGAGCATCATATACTGTTTAATGAATTATGCCTAGATTGTATGTCAATTGTAAACTGCCTCATTCACTGCAAACTGTAAAACTGTACCATATTTTGAAACCTTTTTGACTTGTAATAATATAACTTTTCCTTATGTCTTATGGAGCTTTTCTCCCCGGGCCTCCACTGAAAACGGGCACACCTGTACCCAGTGGACTTCCCCGGTAACCAAACTGAAATAAATAAATAAAATAAATAGTACTGTAGGACTGATGTGACTGAGTATGGTGGGTCTGTGTGTATGTATAATATAGTACAGTAGGACTGATGTGACTAAATATGGTGGGTCTGTGTGTATGTATAATATAGCACAGTAGGACTGATGTGACTAAATATGGTGGGTCTGTGTGTATGTATAATATAGTACAGTAGGACTGATGTGACTAAATATGGTGGGTCTGTGTGTATGTATAATATAGTACAGTAGGACTGATGTGACTAAATATGGTGGGTCTGTGTGTATGTATAATATAGCACAGTAGGACTGATGCGACTGAATATGGTGGGCCTGTGTGTATGTATAATATAGTACAGTAGGACTGATATGATTGAATATGGTGGGTTTGTTGGCATGTATAGTATAGTACTGTAGGACTGATGTGACTGAATATGGTGGGGCTGTGTGTATGTATAATATAGTACAGTAGGACTGATGTGACTGAATATGGTGAGTCAGTGTGTATGTAAAATATAGTACAGTAGGACTGATGTGATTGAATATGGTGGGTCTGAGTGTATTTATAATATAGTACTGTAGGACTGATGTGATTGAATATGGTATGTATATGTATAACATAGTACAGTAGGATTGATGTGATTGAATATGGTGTGTCTGGGTGTATGTATAATATAGTAGGACTGATGTGACTGACTATGGTGGGTCTGTGTGTATGTATAATATAGTACAGTAGGACTGATGTGACTGAATATGGTGGGTCTGTGTGTATGTATAAAATAGTACAGTAGGACTAATGTGATTGAATATGGTGGGTCTGTTTGTATGTATAATAGAGTACAGTAGGACTGATGCGATTGAATATGGTGGGTCTGTGTGTATGTATAATATACCACAGTAGGACTGATGTGATTGGATATGGTGGGTCTGTGTGTATGTATAATATAGTACAGTAGGGCTGATGTGACTGAATATGGTGGGTCTGTGTGTATGTATTATGTAGTACAGTAGGACTGTGATTGAATATGGTCGGTTTGTGTGTATGTATAATATAGTATAGTAGGTCTGATGTGACTGAATATGGTGGGTCTGTGTGTATGTATAATATATAGTACAGTAGGACTGATGTGACTTAATATGGTGGGTCTGTGTGTATGTATAATATAGTACAGTAGGAGTGATGTGATTGAATATGGTGGGTCTGTGTGTATGTATAATATAGTACAGTAGGACTGATGTGACTTAATATGGTGGGCCTGTGTGTATGTATAATATAGTACAGTAGGACTGATGTGACTGAATATGGTGGGTCTGTGTGTATGCATAATATAGTATAGTAGGACTGATGTGATTTGAATATGGTGGGTCTATGTCTATGTATAATATAGTACAGTAGGACTGATGTGATTGATTATGGTGGGTTTGTGTGTATGTCTAATATAGTACAGTAGGACTGATGTGATTGAATATGGTGAGTCTGTGTCTATGTATAATATAGTACTGTAGGACTGATGTGACTGAATATGGTGGGTCTGTGTGTATGTATAATATAGTACTGTAGGACTGATGTGACTGAATATGGTGGGTCTGTGTGTATGTATAATATAGTACTGTAGGACTGATGTGATTTGGGTCTGTGTATGTATAATATAGTAGGACTGATGTGACTGAATATGATGGGTCTGTGTGTATGTATAATATAGTACTGTAGGACTGATGTGACTGAATATGTTGAGTCTGTGTGTATGTATAATATAGTACAGTAGGACTGATGTGACTATGTTGAGTCTGTGTGTATGTATAATATAGTACTGTAGGACTGATGTGACTGAATACGTTGAGTCTGTGTGTATGTATAATATAGTACAGTAGGACTGATGTGACTGAATATGTTGAGTCTGTGTGTATGTATAATATAGTACTGTAGGACTGATGTGACTGAATATGTTGAGTCTGTGTGTATGTATAATATAGTGCAGGTTGGAAGAGTGAAAATACAAAAGTTTTTTACTTGGAAAATAAGTGTTTGAGGGGTATAAGTTACATGAGCTGCTTGAAAGCATTATCATTTCTTTTTATTAAATATAGACTTTTTAGGGGGAATTTAATTGTAAAACATAAAGCTATACTTTCTGAGAGTTATGCAGCCAGTGTGTGTTGTTCTAGATTAAATTATCATTTAGGTACTAGAAATAATAATTATATGGTGGAAACAAGGGTGATTGAAAACAAAGGTAAAGCAACATTCTTTTCATTTTAGAGGTAGTTGTTGGTGGAAGTATTTGCCGCTCAGGATTACAAAGCTAGAAACTATCATCCTGCTTAAACAGGGTTTAAATAGTTTTCTGTGTGAAAGGGTCTTAATTTCTAGCCTTGCTGGTGGCAAACTCAAAGAAGGCTAGTAAGGCTCGGAATTTGAATTGTACAACATTCAACAATGAATATTAGGAAATGAACTAGAACAGAGTGTAGCACCCATGATCAGGGTGTGTAAGGAAATGAACTGGTACATACTGGTCAGTGTGTGTAAGGAAATCAGCTGGTACAGACTGGTCAGTTAATCTAAGGAAATGAACTGATGCAGACTGGTCAGTGTGTGTAAGGAAATGAACTGGCACAGGCTGGTCAGTGCATATAAGGAAATGAACTGGTACAGACTGGTCAGTGTGTGTACGGAAATGAACTGGTACAGACTGGTCAGTGTGTGTACGGAAATGAACTGGTACAGACTGGTCAGTGTGTGTACGGAAATTAACTGATGCAGACTGGTCAGTGCATATAAGGAAATTAACTGATGCAGAATGGTTAGTCTGTGTAAGGAAATGCACTGGTACAGGCTGGTCAGTGTATAAGGAAGTGAACTGGCACAGACTGGTCAGTGTGTGTAAGGAAATCAGCTGGTACAGACTGGTCAGTGCATGTAAGGAAATGAACTGGTACAGACTGGTCAGTGTGTGTAAGGAAATGCACTGACACAGACTGGTCAGTGTGTGTAATGAAATCAGCTGGTAGAGACTGGTCAGTGCATATAAGGAAATTAACTGATGCAGACTGGTTAGTGTGTGTAAGGAAATGCACTGGTACAGGCTGGTCAGTGTGTGGAAAGAAATTAACTGGTACAGACTGGTCAGTGTGTGGAACAAAATGAAATTGTACAGACTACTCTGTGTGTGTAACTAAATGAACTGGTACAGACTGTAGGACAGATGGTCAGTGTGTGTAAGGAAATGCACTGGTACGGACTGGTCAGTGTGTGTAAGGAAATGCAATGGTAAAGACTGGTCAGTGCATGTAAGGAAATGAACTGATACAGACTGGTCAGTGTGTGTAAGGAAATTAACTGATACAGAATGGTCAGTGCATGTAACTGGTACAGACTGGTCAGTATGTGTAAGTAAATGAAATGGTATAACTGGTCAGTGTATGGAAGGAAATGAACTGGTACAGACTGGTTAGTGTGTGGAAGGAAATGAACTGATGCAGAGTGGTCAGTGTGTGGAAGGAAATGACCTGGCAGAGACTGGTCAGTGTGTGGAAGGAATTGAATTGGCACTGACTGGTCAGTGTGTGGAAAGAAATGAACTGGCACAGACTGGTCAGTGTGTGGAAAGAAATGAACATGTACAGACTATTCTGTGTGTGTAACTAAATGAACTGGTACAGATTGTAGGACTGATGGTCAGTGTGTGTAAAGAAATGTACTGGTACAGACTATTCTGTGTGTGTAACTAAATGAACTGGTACAGATTGTAGGACTGATGGTCAGTGTGTGTAAAGAAATGTACTGGTACAGACTGGTTAGTGTGTGTAAGGAAATTAAGTGGTACAGACTGGTCAGTGTATGGAAAGAAATGAGCTGGCACAGACTGGTCAATGTGTGTAACTAAATGAACTGGCACAGACTGGTCATTGCATGTAACTGGTACAGACTGGTCATTGCATGTAACTGATACAGACTGGTCAGAGCATGTGTAAGGAAATAACTGGCACAGGCTGTAAAGAGTAGTAAGAAACAAAAAATATATATGGTGCTCAATGGAGACTTTGTTGTGCAGAGTATATGTTTGCTATGCATTGTGTAATTCCAGGAATATAATATGCACATTGGGTGCATAGTGTATGATTCAGAGTGTCAGACCTTGTACAAACCTGGTATGCTAGTCTAATTCTGATACTTACCAAGTTGTACAACACTTAGTGATACCATCCTTACCATAAACCCAGCAGAGAATAGAGTGGATGTCATCCGGAATACTGACAAATAGCCAGCTCATACAGAGAACCACACAAGTATGTAGTCATTGGACAATACGGTGATATGAATGGTGCATTCATCAGTAGCTCATTAATCCATCCATTGCGCACACACACACACACACACACACACACACACACACACGCAGCACACCTCATGAAAAACATGGAGTGATTTAGGAGCTACAGGTAGGGGTAATTAGGGTGGGGGAGGGTTTCATCTATTTCAGGAGTGCACATAATTCAAGTCACCCAAGAAGTAAACTTGGTGGGAGAGGTTACTTTTACTTTTAAAGCACACACATATCACTGCAGAATGTGCACATGTTAAGGAACTCAGCACCATAGCTCTTATTACTTCTGAGAGATGTTCAGGGAATGCTATTTGCAAGTGAATTTCTCAGTGTCAAAATGAGTGAAAGTGGAAAAAGACTTTAGTGGTCTTATGGACAGAGGTAGGGATAAAATTAAGGTTAGCACACATGAATATGGGATGTGGGGGGGGGGGGGGTAGCCACATCCTGAGTTATGTGCACTTACTCTACCCTTACCTGTGCCCATAAGGAGGAAACTAGTTCAGAAAAAAAGCAAATCCCAAGAAGGAAAGACATCCCTGATCAGTATCAGTAAGAAACTAAGGTCCTTCATAAAATCCTCCAAGGCTAACTTCGAAAGAAAAATAGCCAAGGATTCGAAATATAACCACAAAGCCTTCTTTAGCTATGTCAAGAATCTAAGTGGCAACTCACAGATATGCCCTGAGCTAGTGCAAAATAGCACAAAATATACTGAACCCACTGATATTGCCAACATCCTGGCAGATAGATTCAGTGCAAACTTCACCCCCCCTCTCACCCCCAAAAGGCCCATAACAATACCAGAAAAGTGTAGTGTCCCAGAAATCACAGACGCACAGGTTAAAACAGCCCTTTCAAAAGCCAAAAGCACAGCGTCAATGGGGCCAGATGGTGTCCCAGGCTGCGTCTTGCACGAACTACAGAATTAACGACCCCCCCCATCTAAACACACTGTCCAACCTCAGCCTCTCCACAGGCTACATGCACATAGAATGGCACACAGCAATGGTTATTCTGCTCCACAAAGGATGGGCCACAACTGGCCCTGGTAACTATCACCCCATAAGCCTGACTAGCCTGGTCTGCAAGGCCATGGAGCGCATCTTCATGGAACTCATTAACAAAGACATTGGGAACCTCCAAACACTTGACCCGACCCAGTTCGGCTTTGTTAAGGGCAGATCATGCCTACTAAACTTGGTTGACTTCTTAAAGACAGTCACCAAGGCCATAGATGAGGGGAAGGTAGTTCACACGGCCTACCTTGACCTCACCAAGGCTTTTGACACCATTCCCCACTCTGGAATTATAGAAAACCTCACCAGCCTGAACATAAACCCCTATGTCATGAGATGGGTTGCCAACTGGCTTACAGACAGAACTCACACGGAAAGAATAGCGGGCTCCAGGACCGACTCTAAACCAGTCACAAGTGGTGTCCCACAAGGCTCGGTCCTGGGACCCCTACTGTTTGGCATATACTTCTCAGAAGTACAGGCAAACATAGGAGGACTATGGCTGATGACTGCAAACTGAGAGCCATAATTAACTCACCGGCTGACACAGACATTCTCCAAAAGGGCCTTACTGAGACAGACACCTGGTGTCAAAGTCATGGCCTCAAGCTAAATGCCAAAAAATGCATAGTCATCCCAATTGGGAAAAACAAAACACCCATGAATTACCACATAGGTGGCAGCCTCCTTAATACAAAAGAGGTAATACGAGAGCCGGGGACCCAGGTAGATAGTAATCTCTCCTTTGACAATCATATTGTCAAAGTAGTTAGGAAATCCTTCTATGTAGCCCATCTAATTACTAAAGGGTTCTCATCTAGAAATAAAGAGGTTATAGTGCCCCTCTACTCATTACTCATCAGACCCATCAGAGGGTACAATGTCCCGTTTGGGATATACCTCACAAGACACTTCCAACAGCTGGAAAGACCACAAAAGTACCTCACCAAGAGGATTACTGGTCTCAAACATATGTCCTATGCAGCCCAACTGGAAAAACTCCAGCTGTACTCAGTGGCATATCACTTACTCAGAGGTAATCTCTGCCTGACTTACAAAGCCATGTCCATCTCAGAATTGATGGACATGCTCCACCTAAAGAAATCCAGGTCACTGCGAGCAACTCGCTCTAGTGAGCTAAACCTCGACACAACAATAAATAGAACATGCTGGAAGGATAGATTCCTGTCACAGAGACTCCCCATGCTTTGGAACAAAATTCCTAACTACATTAGGCAGAGCCCCTCACTAACACTCTTCAAGAGAAACCTTGACGAGCGGATGGGTAACAGAACCCCTGGAATCACTTCATTGGCTCTTTTTGACAGAGGCTCAGTTAATTAATCAATGGGGCGGTGAAAGCTGACACAGTCTGGCTAGGCTTATAAATGCCCTCGGGCAGATAGCCTAGTACCTACCTATGAACCTATAACACATATCTTACACATTAGAATACTAAACAGTCTTTCCTTTCCTTAACAGTACCATAATTCAAAAAGATTATGTCTGCAAGTTATTACTGATCAGATTTGGGTGAGATGGGTTATATTCAGTACATTTACAACTCAAAGTGGCTTGGTCTGTGGAGTGCACATTGTGGACCAGCTGAAGTAAGCTCTGCTCCATGCATTATAAATTAAACAGGGAAAATGAGACAGCCAATAAAGCTAGCTAAAGCTCTTAACCAATAGCATTTAACTTCCTAGAACTGCAGAAGTCACATGTACTCTGCCATGGTTTAGAACTTCTAGATGACTTGCACACTGGCCAAAACATGCTGTTTGCTATAAATCTGAAAATTGACACTTTTTTTATATTAACGTAGTTACACTTTGTTGACAAGGTTAGTCCTACTAGACCAATTCCTTCTTTTTAGGTGAGACCCAAGATGGTATTCATACTGGATAGGGAAAATTTGACTATGCCTTTCCACTGTTCTTTTTGATAGGTGCTATAGGATATTTTAAATTTACCTGAGCTCCTATCAGTTGAGGCAGATGAAGCGTCGGTTTAACATCTTAGGCAAAGGACAGCAAACTTAACACTACAACACCCCTTACATGCAGTACTAGTATTGCAAATTAATCTGACTGCTTAGTGCGAGAATAGAATCCACAGCCTTTTAATCTTCCAGCACTACAGGTGAGTGCATTACCTGTTGAGCTACTGAGACTGCAGGCCCCTTTAAACTGTTCTAAATATCACTTTATGTATAGTAGAATAATGTACTTTCCTGTTTCCTGGATGCAAAATTGAGTCAAAATAACATGTTGTTTGGTTTTGGCTTGCATACAGTTGCTTTAGTTTCCAAGAGTCATGGAATAAGATTCTGACAAACACAGCAAATAAAAGCAGCAACACCGATTAATTCACTTAGCAGCATATAAACTAATTAAAAAACAGTGTAAACTGCAAAACTTTAGCTTTAAATTCAAAGATAAAAACATTAAAAATATTCAGAACTGATTTAAATAGCCAGGCATAGCATGGAACCCACTTGAAAAGAAAGACAAACAATGAACACTAAATCATCTTCAATTAATAGATGTACTTTCAGAATCAGAGAAAACAGAAAATTACAGAAAAATGACAGGAACTACTCCAAACGTATTTAAATATCTAGGCGACTTTAAGAACAGGAAAATAAATGCATTTCCTTGTTTCCTGGATGCACAATTGAGTAAAATGATACTTTGTTTGGTGTTAGCCTGTGTAAGGGAATTTATGCTTTCAAGAGTGTTAAAGAGTCTTAAAATAAGGCAATAGCTGACTGCTTGTGCAATATAAATTAAGCAGAGAAGATGAAAGAGCCGATGAAAAGCAACTAAAGCTGTAACCAATAGTGTTTATCTTCTCAGATGTGCAAAAATTACCCCACTCTCAGCAGGTTCATACACAGGACAAAACTGTCTGTATGTTGCAAGTATAACAGATGACTTAAAACACAGCAAATAAATGCAGCGGTATTTTTAAAAGTGCTTATTTCAACATTTTTACATGCCAATTCCTGAGTAGTAAAAAAAGGTGATTTGAAGAGAATTTTCAAGTGTAGAAAGCTGTTTATATGAGGTGGTCAATATGTCATCCGTATACAGTAATACATCTGAATGCTGTTAGTCTGAAGGAAGATTGTTAATGAACAGAAAAAAAAGTAAAGGACTGAGTCCAGAGTCTTGCACGGCAGCTTGGGCACCAGTTATTAAGTTACACTGACAGATGTTAACTAATACAGTTCATTTTAACTGTAGGAAAAATTTGTTAGGGAACCCATGATAAGTATGTTTCTGCAGTAAAAGATAGCGCTTTAATTTGTCAAATGCTTTTTTGAGGTTAAGAAATGTGACACCAATAAGTAGTCCCTACTCCATACTGGAGATTATGTTGTTTTATAGGAAATGTACAGCAGTTATCGAGCAATCTGCTGATGAATATTCATACCCCCCAGTCCCCTAATTATTAAAAATCATAGTAGTGGTCATTAAGAATCATAGCAGAGAGTTAGAAAGAGGAGCAACTTATTATTTTTCACAATAGAACATCTTTATATACTCGTCCTTATATAGTTAATAGTAGTGAATTTTTCCACAGGCAAAGTTTATGCATTTAATAAATTATTTGCTCATAAACAGGTCTAGCTTTATGAGGAACATCATAAATCCAGGAGGACTAAGGTTAAATCTGAAGGGCAAATCACACCACTATGACTAACTCATAGCAGTTCAATAGACTGTTGATATAAAAAAATGGGCATATGTTGGAGATAGATCTGAAGTTGATAAGCAAAGTGGAGGGAGAAGCTTTAAGTAGGTGTTAAAGTTACAGGGAATACTGTTGATAATTGCAGAGTTTAAAGACAAACAATAGGTTTAGACACTACAGTCATATTGCACAAATATATGGTGCAAAGTGTGAAAAAATGGCCTAGAGATATATTCAGATATCTGGAGGAATTCCTTTACTCCCTTGGCTTAAACATCTAAAGTAGGATCGATTTTTTTATCAGTTGCTTTGCAGAATGAGTTGAGTTAAAGTGAGTTACTGAAGCACTGAAAGGTTTGATTTGTGGGAGAGCTTTAAATTTGGCGGCTCTCTTTATAATTGTGCACTCTGTTTTCTGAGCTTGGGAAATACCTTGTGAGAGCTTATTTGTTTGAGCAAATTAGAATTTTTAGGACAGTTAACTAATGTATTTTGATTTGCCCTAAATCTTGTGGCTTTAGCTTTGTTTGCTTTTAGTCTGATGTGTGTTTTTCATTAGTAATAGCTGTTAAGAGCTATAGTTTCCACTGGATTAGATTCCATTGACTGCTATACATTTTCCCTGTCTTTAATCGTTTTTCCAAGGGGGTGAGCTCTATAGATAATGTTGTACCTTTTATTTTGATTTTTTTATGTTTTGTTTTAAGTGGAAAAGTCTTTCTTGAATGGGGAGTAGAAAGTTATAGAATGTTAATACTGTAGAGGTGGAATCTGTGACTGAGAAAAATGAGGCATAGTCGACAAGTAGTAGTCACTGACGTATGGTAGAAATGATAACTGAATATGTCTAGTTTGAATAAAGTTTTTTGCTTAAATTGTTACTCAGTTTTCAAAATCATATGGCTTTCAAAAATCAGGTGTTGCACTTATAACAGGGAGCTAAATATATGCATTTAGACGAACTCATTCTAGCCTACACAGTGAAGATATCAAGATAAAAATAATTTGAAAACTAACAGCTCTATTCTATTTATTTATTTGTTTATTTATTTATTTCCAGTTTGATTACCAGGGAAGTCCACTGGGCCCAAAGTGCCCATTTTCAGTGGAGGCCCGGGAAGAAAAGCTCCATAATACGTAATACAGTAAAAATACAAGTCTATAAAAGATACAGTATAAAGTACAGTTTACAAATATGTACATTCAATATCATGCATGAGCAACAAGGTTCATTGTGATAGATCATAAAGGTTATATTGTACAGATTCATTTAGACATACATTTTTACATTTAAAGTAAAAAAAAACACTTTACATACATTAATTTAAAGTAAGAGGCTGTTTACAGTATTTACAGAGTTGAAATCGTGTGTGGAGTAGCTATAGGAGTTGCAAAGAGCATGGGGTACACTCTTAGGAAATAGCTATGGGAGTCACGGCCGGCCTTAGGCATAGGCGAACTAGGCGACCGCCTAGGGTGCCATACAGGCTAGCCTCGTAAAGGGCGTGTTATGCACTTACTTACTAGCACCCTCCCACTTACAGCTGCAGGTGTAGTGCAAGAATCTTCTCCTTTAAGGAGAAACTTGCGTGCGGAGGGTGGGGGAGGCGAGGCTAGCACCCTCCCACTTACAGCTGCAGGTGTAGTGTAAGAATCTTCTCCTTTAAGGAGAAACTTGCATGCGTCATAACGCCAACGTCATCCAAATGGATTCTGCAGTTCCGCACGTAATTTAAGCCAGCAGTTCAAAAGAAGAGTTGTTTGTGTCTCCGTGTGTGGCCGTTTGGATTAGAAAGAAGGTAAGTGTATGCGTTTATGTGTAATTTAAACTGTTTAGTTCTGTATGAGAAAGAATGTGTGTGGATATATATATATATGTGTATGGAATTTAAATTTGTTCTGCTTGTATGAGATATACAGTGTGTGTATGTTACTGTGTGATGGTAGGTGTGTGTGTGTGTGTGTGTGTGTGTGTGTGTGTGTGTGTGTGTATATATATATATATATGGAATTTAAACTAGCCGTTCGTTCCTTTGAGAGTCTTTGTTGCTGTGCAAGAGAGTAGGTGTGTGTGTGTGTGTTGCTTTGTGAGAGAGTCGCTGTATGTGTGTGCTGCTGTGGCAGAACAGACAAGGTAGGTGTGTGCTTACTTTAAACTAGTAGTTTCTCTCATTTCTGTATAAGAGAAGTGCTTGTGTTTTCTATGAGAGCAGAATTGGAGTGTGTAGAATTTAAAGTAGTCGTTAGTTGCTGTATGAAAGGAAAGGGGTGTGTGTGTGTGTGTGTGTGTGTGTGTGTGTGTGTGTGTGTGTGTGTGTGTGTGTGTGTATCACTCATACTGGATACCTCTCAACTTCTTCGAGCAAGAAATCTGGACTAGTGTGTTCATCACTCATACTGGATACCTCTCAACTTCTTAGAGCAAGAAATCTGGACTAGTGTGTGTGTGTGTGTATCACTCATACTGGATACCTCTCAACTTCTTAGAGCAAGAAATCTGGACTAGTGTGTGTGTGAGTGTGTGTGTGTGTGTGTGTGTGTGTGTGTGTGTGTGTGTGTGTGTGTGTGTGTGTGTGTGTGTATCACTCATACTGGATACCTCTCAACTTCTTAGAGCAAGAAATCTGGACGTGTGTGTGTGTGTGTGTGTGTGTGTGTGTGTGTGTGTGTGTGTGTGTGTGTATCACTCATACTGGATACCTCTCAACTTCTTAGAGCAAGAAATCTGGACGTGTGTGTGTGTGTGTGTGTGTGTGTGTGTGTGTGTGTGTGTGTGTGTGTGTGTGTGTGTATCACTCATACTGGATACCTCTCAACTTCTTAGAGCAAGAAATCTGGACGTGTGTGTGTGTGTGTGTGTGTGTGTGTGTGTGTGTGTGTGTGTGTGTGTGTGTGTGTGTGTGTGTGTGTGTATCACTCATACTGGATACCTCTCAACTTCTTAGAGCAAGAAATCTGGACTAGTGTGTGTGTGTGTGTGTGTGTGTGTGTGTGTGTGTGTGTGTGTATCACTCATACTGGATACCTCTCAACTTCTTAGAGCAAGAAATCTGGACGTGTGTGTGTGTGTGTGTGTGTGTGTGTGTGTGTGTGTGTGTGTGTGTGTGTGTGTGTGTGTGTGTGTGTGTGTGTGTATCACTCATACTGGATACCTCTCAACTTCTTAGAGCAAGAAATCTGGACTAGTGTGTGTGTGTGTGTGTGTGTGTGTGTGTGTGTGTGTGTGTGTGTGTGTGTGTGTGTGTGTGTGTGTATCACTCATACTGGATACCTCTCAACTTCTTAGAGCAAGAAATCTGGATGTGTGTGTGTGTGTGTGTGTGTGTGTGTGTGTGTGTGTGTGTGTGTGTGTGTGTGTGTGTGTGTGTGTGTGTGTATCACTCATACTGGATACCTCTCAACTTCTTAGAGCAAGAAATCTGGACGTGTGTGTGTGTGTGTGTGTGTGTGTGTGTGTGTGTGTGTGTGTGTGTGTGTGTGTGTGTGTGTGTATCACTCATACTGGATACCTCTCAACTTCTTAGAGCAAGAAATCTGGACGTGTGTGTGTGTGTGTGTGTGTGTGTGTGTGTGTGTGTGTGTGTGTGTGTGTGTGTGTGTGTGTGTGTGTGTGTGTGTGTGTGTGTGTGTGTGTATCACTCATACTGGATACCTCTCAACTTCTTAGAGCAAGAAATCTGGACGTGTGTGTGTGTGTGTGTGTGTGTGTGTGTGTGTGTGTGTGTGTGTGTGTGTGTGTGTGTGTGTGCGTGTATCACTCATACTGGATACCTCTCAACTTCTTAGAGCAAGAAATCTGGACGTGTGTGTGTGTGTGTGTGTGTGTGTGTGTGTGTGTGTGTGTATCACTCATACTGGATACCTCTCAACTTCTTAGAGCAAGAAATCTGGATGTGTGTGTGTGTGTGTGTGTGTGTGTGTGTGTGTGTGTGTGTGTGTGTGTGTGTGTGTGTGTATCACTCATACTGGATACCTCTCAACTTCTTAGAGCAAGAAATCTGGACGTGTGTGTGTGTGTGTGTGTGTGTGTGTGTATCACTCATACTGGATACCTCTCAACTTCTTCGAGCAAGAAATCTGGACTAGTGTGTGTATCACTCATACTGGATACCTCTCAACTTCTTAGAGCAAGAAATCTGGACTAGTGTGTGTGTGTGTATCACTCATACTGGATACCTCTCAACTTCTTAGAGCAAGAAATCTGGACTAGTGTGTGTGTGTGTGTGTGTGTGTGTGTGTGTGTGTGTGTGTGTGTGTGTGTGTATCACTCATACTGGATACCTCTCAACTTCTTAGAGCAAGAAATCTAGACGTGTGTGTGTGTGTGTGTGTGTGTGTGTGTGTGTGTGTGTGTGTGTGTGTGTGTATCACTCATACTGGATACCTCTCAACTTCTTAGAGCAAGAAATCTGGACTAGTGTGTGTGTGTGTGTGTGTGTGTGTGTGTGTGTGTGTGTGTGTGTGTGTGTGTGTGTGTGTGTGTGTATCACTCATACTGGATACCTCTCAACTTCTTAGAGCAAGAAATCTGGACGTGTGTGTGTGTGTGTGTGTGTGTGTGTGTGTGTGTGTGTGTGTGTATCACTCATACTGGATACCTCTCAACTTCTTAGAGCAAGAAATCTGGATGTGTGTGTGTGTGTGTGTGTGTGTGTGTGTGTGTGTGTGTGGGTGTGTGTGTGTGTGTGTGTGTATTACTCATACTGGATACCTCTCAACTTCTTAGAGCAACAAATCTGGACGTGTGTGTGTGTGTGTGTGTGTGTGTGTGTGTGTGTGTGTGTGTGTGTGTGTGTGTGTGTGTGTGTGTCTGTGTGTCTGTGTGTGTGTGTGTGTGTGTGTGTGTGTGTGTGTGTGTGTGTGTGTGTATCACTCATACTGGATACCTCTCAACTTCTTAGAGCAAGAAATCTGGACGTGTGAGTGTGTGTGTGTGTGTGTGTGTGTGTGTGTGTGTGTGTGTGTGTGTGTGTGTGTGTGTGTGCGTGTATCACTCATACTGGATACCTCTCAACTTCTTAGAGCAAGAAATCTGGACGTGTGTGTGTGTGTGTGTGTGTGTGTGTGTGTGTGTGTGTGTGTG